>NC_133330.1:182061207-182361207 GCF_042186555.1 Aquarana catesbeiana | reverse complement strand
ATATGTAAAAGGAAAGAGCATAGGAAACAAGAGTGCTTTCTGTATTCTAACCTTGCCTTTAGATCGATCCCAGTGTATCCATGTCAGATGCCTCAGCTGTGTAATGCTGATCTGGCAAGTGTGTTAGGTGTTTTAAATATCCCTCCTGGGGGAGTGGTGGCCCAGAAGCAGCCAATCAGTAGATTAAGAAAGGCGGAGTCCATGTGACAGGTCCTAAGACACAGCTGCATCAATCCCTGCTGCTGACGCTTTGACGTCATCGCACTCATCTCTGAACGGGCGCTCGCTTGCCGGTTTGGCGCCTGCTCTTTTTAACTGCAGCTTTGTACGTTTTTTACCTTATTTTAACAAAATACCTTTTCGGATTTACACTATGGTTGCCTCTCTTACCCTTATGTGGCTAATTCGGGGTATGATGTGATTGTAGTTACGCTCACGGAGGTTGATCGCATGCTGGCTATTAGGACTCATGTTTACAGGCTCTACATCCGTAGCATCATCTATTAAAGATTTGCATTGCCTGACCTGGATATCATTCTGAGATTTTCCTTATCATGCCTGGATATCATTTTGATATGTGCCTTATTGTGTCTTCCATCTGGTAAGCACATATGTGTGGTGGTGGAGGGTCATCTTATAGGGTGTGTTTGTCATTCCACTCTCTCTTCTGACCCTCACGGATATTATCAGAGGATTCCTCTCATCTTTTTTGCACCTATGGACTTTATATCACAATTATTATGATTTGATGTGGTTTAGATACACTTTATGGGTTTATTGTGCACATTAATCTATTGTACACAGGTAATTTTTTGGTATTTAACGTACAGCGCAGTTTTTTCTTTTTGTTTTTCCTTGTTGTGCTTTATCCACAGTTGAACTGCAGCTATTTTTTGGGTTTTTTTTATAGCGCAGGGTTTTTCTGTTTTGCTTGATCAACTAGGGATGAAGGTAGGGAGACATTAAGAGCAAAAGATTTAGTAAAGTTAATTTTGAGGTTGGATAACAGACCAAATTTACGAAATTCTTCGAGTAGTACTGGGATTGTGATATGTGGATGAGTGAGGGATAGGAGAATGTCGTCTGCGTAATCGGCTAATTTGTATTCTCTTTGGCCAGTGTATACTCCCCGTTTGTCTGGGTTATGACTAGGGATGAGCTTCGAGTTCGAGTCGAACTCATGTTCGACTCGAACATCGGCTGTTCGCCAGTTCGCCGAACAGCGAACAATTTGGGGTGTTCGCGGCAAATTCGAAAGCCGCAGAACACCCTTTAAAAGTTTATGGGAGAAATCAAAAGTGCTAATTTTAAAGGCTTATATGCATGGTATTGTCATAAAAAGTGTTTGGTGACCTGGGTCCTGCCCCAGGGGACATGGATCAATGCAAAAAAAACTTTTAAAAATGGCCGTTTTTTCAGGAGCAGTGATTTTAATAATGCTTAAAGTGAAACAATAAAAGTGTAATATTCCTTTAAATTTCATACCTGGGGGTGTCTATAGTATGCCTGTAAAGGGGCGTATGTTTCCTGTGTTTAGAACAGTCTGACAGCAAAATGGCATTTCAAAGGAAAAAACTACTCGCAGCTATTAATGAATTGCCGGTCCGACAATACACATAAAAGTTCATTGATAAAAATGGCATGGGATTTCCCCACAAGGGAACCCCGAACCAAAATTAAAAAAAAAAGACTTGGGGGGGTCCCCGTAAATTCCATACCAGGCCCTTCAGGTCTGGTATGGATATTAAGGGGAACCCCGGCCAAAATAAAAAAAATGGCGTGGGGTCCCCCTCAAAATCTATACCAGACCCTTCAGGTCTGGTATGGATTTTAAGGGGAACCCCACGCCAAAATTAAAAAAAAAATTGGCGTGGGGTCCCCCCAAAAATCCATACCAGACCCTTATCCCAGCACGTAACCTGGCAGGATGCAGGAAAAGAGGGGGGATGAGAGAGTGCCCCCCTCCTGAACCGTACCAGGCCACATACCCTCAGCATTGGGAGGGTGCTTTGGGGTAGCCCCCCAAAACACCTTGTCCCCATGTTGATGGGGACAAGGGCCTCATCCCCACAACCAAAGAGGGGAGGATGAGAGAGCGCCCCCCCTCCTGAACCGTACCAGGCTACATGCCCTCAACATTGGGAGGGTGCTTTGGGGTAGCCCTCCAAAACACCTTGTCCCCATGTTGATGGGGACAAGGGCCTCATCCCCGCAACCCTTGCCCGGTGGTTGTGGGGGTCTGCGGGCGGGGGGCTTATCAGAATCTGGAAGCCCCCTTTAACAAGGGGACCCCCAGATCCCGGCCCTCCCCCCTGTGTGAAATGGTAAGGGCCTACCATTTCACAAAAAACTGTCAAAAATGTTAAAAATGACAAGAGACAGTTTTTGACAATTCCTTTATTTAAATGCTTCTTCTTTCTTCTATCTTCTTTCTATAGTTAATTATAGTATAGTATAGGATAGTATAGTATAGTATAGTATAGTATATTATTATTATTATAGTATAGTTAATTGAGAAGGGGGTGATATTAATGGGGAGGGCTTCCGTCTTGGTAGCATTGATTTTGTAACCTGAGATAGCACTAAAGGCCGTTAGAATACCATGGAGTAAGGGCAGGGATGTGTGTAGATGTGTGAGCGTCAGGAGGACGTCATCTGCAAAGAGGGATAGTTTGTATTCTCTTTGTCTCAAACATACTCCAGTGACATTAGGACTATCACGTATAGCAGCAGCCAGGGGTTCTAAGCTGAGAACAAACAGTAGGGGTGATAGGGGGCACCCCTGTCTGGTACCGTTACTGAGGGAGAATGAAGGGGATATATGAGATAATTGTACCTGGGAGGTGGGATAAGAATAAAGGGCTCGGAGGGCTTGTATAAAAGGTCCAGAGAAGTCATATTTCACCAGAATTGCGAACATATAAGGCCAACTGAGGCGATCAAACACTTTCTGGGCATCTAGACTTAGTATCAGGGCAGGGGTTTTTGTTCTGGTTAGTAGATCAATAAGGTCTATAGTGCGCCTAGTGTTATCTCCTGCATGCCTTGTGGGGACGAAGCCTACCTGGTCTCTATGTATTAGTGATGGTAATATTTTCAATAGTCTGTTTGCTAATGTTTTTGTGAAGATTTTATAATCCGAGTTTAATAGGGTAATAGGGCGATAGTTATCAGGAATAGACGGGTCTTTGCCTGGCTTAGGAATAACCGTGATATGTGCATGCATAAACTGGGAATGGGGCAAAGTACCACTGAGTAGGGAGGAAAATAAATTTAACATGTGTGGAGCTAGAGTTGGGAGAAAGGTTTTGTAGTACGAATAGGGGAGTCCATCAGGGCCTGGGGCTTTGTGTAGGGGGAGTAGTCTAATCACGTCTGCTAATTCCTCAGCAGTAATTGGTGAATTGAGTAAGGATCGCTGCTCTAGAGACATTTGCGGGAGATGTAATGATGATACAAAAGTGTTGAACTTCTCTTGTATAAATTGGGTCAGTGGGTCTGAGCATAGACAATTATAAAGTTTGTTATAGAAGTCCCCAAAGACCTTTGACATGGTCTTGGGGGAGTAAGTTGGTGTGCCATTGGGTTGTACTATATAGATAGGGATGGACGTGGGTTTAATTTGTTAACTAGCATTCTATGTGGCTTATCTGCATACTCATAAAACCTCTGACTTGACCATAACATGGCCCTAGAAAATTTACTCATATCCAAAGCTCCGCTTGATGTGCCTGTGCCTGTTGTCCAGCTTGATGTGCCTGCTGCCAAGCTTCATGTGCATGTTCCTACTGTCCCGCTTCATGGGCCTGCTACCCCACTTGATGTGCCTGCTGCCCAGCTTGACGTTTCCGTGCCTGCTGCCCAGTTTGAAGTGCCTGCTGCCCAGCTTGAAGTGCCTGTGCCTGCTGCCCAGCTTGAAGTGCCCGTGCCTGCTGCCCAGCTTGAAGTGCCCATGCCTGCTGCCCAGCTTGAAGTGCCCGTGCCTGCTGCCCAGCTTGAAGTGCCCGTGCCTGCTGCCCATCTTGAAGTGTTCCTGTCCGCTGCTCAGCTTGAAGTGTTCCTGTCCGCTGCCCAGCTTGAGGTGTTCCTGTCCACTGCCCAGCCTGGTGTGTTCCTGTCCGCTGCCCAGCCTGGTGTGTTCCTGTCCGCTGCCCAGCCTGGTGTGTTCCTGCCCGCTGCCCAGCCTGGTGTGTTCCTGTTCGCTGCCCAGCCTAATGTGCCACTGCTTGCTGCCCAGCTTGAGGTGCCCGCTGCCCGGCTGGACACCATGGACTTTCCCCAGCAACGGCTAGTTGGAGCGTCCGGAGGTCGCTCCTTCGAGGGGGGGTACTGTCAGGAAAGGTCTCCCCTGCTGGTAATATCGATCATTTGGCGTGCAGTACTGAGGTCCACCAGCAGGTGTCTCCTGGCAGTTCGGAGCTGTCAGAAGAGCTCTTTCCTGCAAGTATTCTGTCACCTTTGGGCTGCAGTACTGGTGCTGATCCACCAGCGGAGGAATCCTGGCAGTATGGAGCAGGTATTCCCCTCTGCAGAGAGGTGTCATCTGACCTTAATTAGCAGAGTTGCAGTATAAATACCCGGCAATTGCACACTTATGTTGCCCTGGTATTGTCCTTGAGCCCTGACCTGCATCCTGTTACTCTGATTCCTGATTCCTGATTCCTGAACCTGAAGCCTGAGTCTGAAGCCTGATTCCTGGAACCTGTTGATCCTGTTTCCTGTCTGTTACCAGAACCCTGGACCCTGAGTCTTGTACCTGACCCGTCCCTCCTGTGATCAATCCATCCTCTCTTGTCCTGTTTATCTCCCTTCCCAGCTTCTGATTCCCTGTTTATGACCCTAGCCTGGCTTGACTACGATTCTGGTACTTCCTTTTGCTACATATGCTGGTTGGTTTAATGTCACTGTTTGTTTGGTTGTTCACTCTGTATTGGTGGTGTGTTCACATATGCATTTTCCTTAATAAACTTACTTTCACCTATTTATGTCTGGTTCACTCTGTCGCAGTCACACAGTTCTGGTCACATCTGGTTTATGACAACAAGTTAGAATCGTCTCCAACTATTGTAAGGGGTTGTGGGGATGTGTGTAATCTCTCGAAAACCTTTGTGACGAATCCGATCTGCCCCGAATTAGGGGCATAGACATTGACTAATATGAGGGGCATTTTTTGGTGGACACAGTTCAGGAGGATATACCGACCGTGGGGGTCCAATATTGAGGTAATAATTTTTAATGGACAAAAGCGTTTGATCAAAATGGCTACTCCTGCTTTCCCTGAGGGATCAGAGGCCATAAAAGTAGTAGGGAACAGTTTAGAGGCAAACTTGAAGGAACCCCCCGAGCAGAAATGCGTCTCCTGAACCATGACCACGTCAGCCCCTGAATTCCTTCAAAGCCAGCCAATGTTTGTGATTGGAATTCAAGCCCTTTACATTACATGAAAAGATTTTTAAGGCCATGTGGTAGTCCTGAATTGAACAGCAAACATTATCTTAACATGACCTAAGAGTGCAACCAACCATATTGTAAATGATCTGCAAGGTAATATGTGTAAGCATTTCTCATATATTAAGAAGACAATGACTTTATATTTGTGAAGATGGTAGTGAAACCAAAGCAATAACGAATACAAAAACAGGTCAAAAAAGGACCTGATAAAAAAAGAAAAAAAAAGAAAAGAAAACAGAAAAAATTAAAACAAATGTTTTGAAAGCCTGAAGGAAGAAAGTCTTTCAGGAAACCAAGGCGGCAAACCTTGGACATGTGAAGGAACATGACGGTCATCTAGAACTGCGGACTATGACCCGCTCCTTTAAGGAATAACTGGTCTGAAACATTGAACAGTTAAGGATGTTCAGAACATAACATCACTGACTGGAACTTCAATGGAAACTGTAAGGAAAGCTGGGATGTTCAAAAATGGAACAACACATGTGTAAGAAAGGGATATAGGGAGGAACACCTCCCGCAGATACCTGAAGAAATCTACAGAGATCCTGGGTATCTGGAAATCAAAACAACAAAGAGGTGCAAATCAGGAAGATCTTGAGGCCTCAGGTGGGAGGTCAGGGTAGATTGGAGCATTGCGGAGTACAGAAAGCCTTCTGTTGTCTCCAACGTACTGGGGTCCAGATTGCTGCGGGGGCCTGAAGGGACTTGGAGGCCAGACCAGGCGGAGGGAGTTGGAGCTCTTCATCTGGAACAGGTGGCAAACCCAAATTTCGAGTAAAGGCCTCGCATTCGTGAAGATCTCTGATAGAATATTGAGTGCCATCTTTGGATGCTGAGAGCCGAATTGGAAAACCCCATCTCTAGGGGATTTCATGCAGTTGGAGATGGGCCGTGACTGGGCGAAGATTGCGTCTTTTTGCCAGGGTGATGGGGGAGAGATCACTAAAGATCTGGATTTTGGAACCTTTGAAGTCAATGCGATTTTTGTTGCGTGTGGCTGCTGTTAAAGCTTCCTTACTGTCATAATAGTGAAAACGAACTACTATGTCCCTCGGGTTGGATCCAGGAGGAGGTTTGGGAGCCAAGGATCTATGAGCCCTATCTAGGCGCCAATCAATATCGGGTATGTGCGGGGCCAGCGTTACAAAAAGATTGAGTAGATATGCCTGTAGCTCTTTGTCATTGACTGTTTCAGGGACTCCACGGATCCGCAGGTTCGAACGACGTTCTCTATTCTCTAGATCTTCTTGCTGAAGTTGTATTTGGGAGACTGTGTGTTTTAAAGAATGCATTTTCTTCCTCCAGTGCGTGCATATATTGTACAGTCTTGTCAAATTTAGTTTCCAAGGTGGCAGTGCGCTCTCCAAGCGGATCGATCTCCCCCTGAGCTCCTGAGCAATCTTCCCAACCTCTTTTGCTATATTGTGTGTCAAATCCTGTAGAAGTTCCTGAAGTTTCAAGTCTAAGACTGCCACTGTGACTGCTTCAGCGAGATTCATCTGCTGGGAGGTATTTCCCATGTGAAAGATACCTGGAGTGGAGGCTAATAGGTCAGCGGCATCCGTCGGTTCTGTGGATGTATTCAAGGCCGAGGATTGCGGCTTATATATTAATCGCTCCATGTTTTGTGCAGCCTTTGATGTCGTTGGTGGTATAAAACCTTGGTATATGTTTTTCTGAAATCCTACTTTGCCCATGTAGTGCCTGGAGATGTCTGGAGGCAGCTAATAATGATCCTTTGGTTGTGAAAACTGTCAAAGTGGTGCAGGATCCCTTAGGAAAGGAGCGGGGACCAGAGTGTGTTTATAACATGTCCTCCATCGGTGCTAGTCGCACCTGTACCCCCCTATTTGACGCTTCAGGGCTGAATTTGGTTAACTAAAGTCTTGGGGGGGAGTGCCCCTTTAAGAGCCTGCTGAAGATATAATAAAAGGTAAGCTACAAAGATAGCTAGCTAACAACTGCAGTTGGTATATAAGTAAGTTTTCTCTTTCTTAGGGCCAGGTATATTCACACAAGTACTGGGGAGGATTTCTATGGAGTATTGTACCTGGGTGAGGAGGATGATGTGACCTCAGAGACCGCAGGACAGCTGTGAGTCGATGATGTAGCAGGCTGGATATCCAGCTGGCCTGTATAATCGGCTGGTGGGGACACTCAGACGGGCCTCCGCGGGTCTTCAGGACAAAGGCTACCTCCATGGATGCAGGCACAAGGGTGTCTGGATGTTCCGCCGCTAGTCCCGCCATCCGCGGGACTCCAGGCTGGGGATGATGTAGGCCTCGCGGGCCGAAAGACAGCGGTGACTCCCTGCATTGCTTGAACCGTCCACAGGTCGGATGGGAGGACGGGCTGCTGGTCGGATGCTCCACCGCAGACTGTGGCCGGGATAAGGGACGTCTGTAGGTCAGTGAGCCAGTTCAGCGAGGAGGCTTCAGAGGAGGCTTCACAGGCCTCAAGATGTTGTCGATCCCAGGCTGTGAGGAGTGGGCCAGGGGAAGCCATGATCAGCCGGCTGGATCTCTCAATACTGGCAGGATGAGACCAGAAGTCGCCCAGGGGGTCCCCAGGGTAAAGATGATAGCTTTTCCGGGATGTTTGCAGCCAGGATGGCAATAGATTGCAGTCAGGCTTGTGGAGCTCTGTGTCCACACGTCCTCCTCGGTTCGCTGCTAGACACGCCCCCCCAAACACTTTTTATGACAATAACTTGCATATAAGCCTTTAAAATGAGCACTTTAGATTATTCATGTTCGTGTCCCATAGACTTTAACGGTGTTCGCGCGTTCGAGCAAATTTTTTGCCTGTTTGCAAGTTCTGGTGCGAACCGAACAGGGGGGTGTTCGGCTCATCCCTAGTTATGATGTATGGAGCATAGAAGAGGTTCGAGCGCGAGGACAAAGAGGATGGGGGAAAGGGGACATCCTTGCCTCGTTCCGTTGTGGATAGGGAAGGCATTCAACAGGGTGTTATTTACTCTAAAACATATGGATAAGTAGCGCTGTTGCTGTTAATGCAGTGGTTGCACAACAAATGTCCTCTAAAAGAATGAATGAATGATTGATAAACAATCAACCAATGGGATGAAAGATGAATAAAAAAAACTTTTTGTATAGGCTTAAAAAACAGTCTGTATTCCAGGGCAGCTGTCCAGGGAAGCATGAAGCAGGCTCCAAACATGTAGAAAAAAACAGAAGAGAAGCACCTCCAGGTCAGAATCAGTTTAAAAGCTTTATTACAAAAACGAATTAATCCACTTACATAAAAGAAAGGTGATTGGAGCACAAATCCCTCTATTAATGTTGCCACTACGCGTATGCCTGCCAGTCAGCTCAAATCTAGGGGGTAGTGGGGAGACAATCCCATCCTGCAGGATGTGTGTATTCCGTCCCTCGGATGAGAACGAGGCTTGGCCCGTGTGTAAGATGGAAATCGGGCCTCCGGCGTGGTGACGTCACTAGTGGTGCGACGATGTTTCGGCGCATGCGCACTGTATATCACAGGCACGCGCCTTCCTCAAGCATTGGGGATAGAGGCTCATGGAAGCCTTATATGTGCTCAATAGAGGGAGCCCTCTGGTGGAGATTGCATATCATTACGCACCCCCAACAAAAAAAGCTCCACCGACAATGACGTAAACTAATATAAACTGTATGGGAGATGAGATTCTAGGGGGATGGAATGGAAAGGAAACGATTATTATATAATAAGGAAAAAAGGGGGAGGAAAAGCACTAGGAAAATAAAAATGGGGATTCTAAATCGTTGTGCTTATATCATAAAAAAACAATAAAAGAGTTAATATTGTAAAAATGTAGACACTATACTTCTGCAAGGGGATTGTATGCATGCAGACAGCAGTATATGGATATAGATAGGCGTAATAATAAAAACAATGATAAAAACAATGAAGGTCATGGTAAAATAAATGAATACTGTAGGGAATATAGACCATGTATACAGCAAGACAGAGCATAATAAGCATATGCTATGACTCTAGCAAGATAGGGAAAACAATAACAGATGTGGAATGAGAGGGGCAGAAGGAAAAGGGGGAAAAAGAGGGGCAGAAAAAATAAGGGAAAAACCAGAATTGATACGGATCTGGGGTGAATACAGTACAATGTATGCATACATGTATTAACATAAAAGATTTTGACATAAAATGAGTAACTAATAAAAAAAGTCTCTGTCTAACTGACAACACAAGAAAAAAGAAGGAGGGCTACAAGGGAGGGAAATCAATGAATGATCACGATAAAATCGTGGACAATTCCAAGGTCTCATTGATTCCACCTGGAGACAAAGTGTCGAGAGAATATATCCAGTATGTCTCTCGTTCACATAGCCTAAAAAACCTTTCTGCTTCAGAAAGGTTTTTCTGCATTTGTTCCAAAACCCACACTTTTAGGCCCTGAGTGGAACCTGGCTGACATTTTGAAAAATGGCGAGGGACACTATGTTTGTCTTTCCCTTCCTCAATCTTCCTACGATGTTCGCCAAACCTTTGTCTTAAAGGGCGAATGGTGCGGCCTACATATAGTAGCTGGCAGGGGCAATATAGGCAGTAGACCACGAAATCAGATGAGCAATTGTAAAACTCACTGATGTCGTACGTCTTGCCTTTTGTGGAAAAATGTTTCTGGCCATGCATCACAAAATCGCAGGTTTTGCACAGAGCTTTTCTACACTGGAACATGCCATGTAGTGGAAGTAGGCATAAGCGTGGATTGGGCAATGTGGGTATGGGTTTTAATTTACTGGGAGCAACTTTGTTTTTGACATTCTGTGCTCTTCTATAGGTCACGATTGGAAATTGGGGCAATGAGGTCTTTAAATCGGGATCCTCAAGAAGTATTGGCCAATGACTCTTGAGCATAGTTTCCATTATTTTGTGATCCCGATGGAATTTGGTGATGAAACGGACCGACTGATTGTTGGCTACTTGTTTTTTGGCCTGTGCAGGGGGATCTGCTAAATAATGCCTATATGCATCTTGGATAAGAGATTCTGGATATCCCTTGTCTCTCAGTTTTGCACTAAGCACACTGCTTTCTTTAACGTAATCTAGATGGTTAGTACAGTTACCTTTCAGGTGGCAGAATTGCCCTCTAGGAATGTTATTTTTCCACTGGTGGTGACATCTTTTATAATGCAACAGTGAGGTGCTGTGGGTTTGCAGTAGTTTCTGGCGTGTATAATGTCACCCTCGTGATAAAGCTCCAAGTCCAAGAAAGCCAACTTTTCTCCATTGGATACATGTGTGAACCTGAGGCCATGGGGATTGTTATTACAATGTTGGACGAAATCCAGGGTGTCCTGTGGAGAGCCACTCCAGATGATAATTATATCATCTATGTACCTGCCATAGAAAACAAGATGCCTGGAATAAGGGTTGTTGTCCCATATAAACTCATGTTCCCAAAGACCCATGGCCAAATTTGCATATGAGGAGGCAAAATTGTCCCCCATCTCAGTGCCTTGTACTTGAACATAAAATTGATCGTCAAAAGTAAAATAATTATGTTCAAGACAAAATTCCGCACTGTCAACAATAAACATAGCCTGTCTATCATTCATAATCTGGTCTTGAAACAAAAAGTGACGAAGGGCTTTGAGACCAAAAATATGTGGAATGGATGTATACAAGGAACTGACGTCCAATGACAGCCAGGTGTAATCATTGTTCCAAGTATATGGAGCGAGCAACTCCAAAAGATGAGTCCCGTCCCTGATGTAGGACTGTAGACCCTGAGCTAGTGGCTGGAGGTAGTGATCTATGTATTTGGAAAGTCCTGATGCAAGGCTATCAATGGCTGCTATGATAGGCCTACCTGGGGGGTTATCTAAACTTTTGTGGACCTTCGGAATATGATAGAAATAAGGGGTACGGTAAAAGTCTTTGATAAGGAATGAGGCTTCGGATTTTTCCAGGATGTGAGTTTTGGTTGTACTTTCTATTAGGAGGTTGAGTTCCAATTTGAACTCTGGAAGGGGATCCTTAGTAAGTTTCCTTTATGTAGAGGTATCTGCTAGAAGACGATATGCTTCTTTGATGTATTTGTCCCGATCCATGATGACAACCCCTCCCCCCTTGTCTGCTGTCTTAATGATTAAATCCTTATTGTCAGAAAGAGATTTTAGGGCTAGGTGTTCTGGAGGGGGTGAGTTGTCCTAAGTTTGGGTTGTATGGGGATGGAAGGGAACATAGTTTTTTTATGTCAGCGAATACCATATTGTAAAACGTGGTGATATGGGGACCTTTGGACTGATACGGGTAAAAAATGGATTTGGGTTTTAAAGAAGAGTGTTGTACTGGCGATGACGTGGATGGATGTTGTGTATATAGATCAAGATTGGAAAGAGCGCTGTCTAGATTGGATTCCTCAAGCTGTTCCAATTTGTCAACATCAAAATTGAAATTAAAATTATGCTCAACAGATGTAGTCTGTGATGGAGTGGGTTTATCAATATGGAAAATCTAAATAGCCTCAGGATGTTTGGTTTTTTGAATGTCAAAAAATCTTTTAAGTGTAAGCTGTCTTATGTATTTGTTCAGATCTTTGAACAACACATAAGGATCTGGCTTAGTGATGGGCGCAAAATTGAGGCCCCTACCAAGTAATGTGATCTCTGCCGGGGAAAGAACTTGTTTTGAAAGATTAAAAATCTTTATAGTTTCAGAAGTTTGGGATGGCTCTTTCCTCTGCTTGCATCATCCCCCTCTGCAGCCTCTCCATCGTGTTTTCTTTTTAGTGGAGCTGCTGGAGAGGGGTTCATTGCTAAAAAAGGATCACTGGCCACAGAGCAGTGGCCCATGTCCACCAATATTTGAGATCCAAAGCTGAGGGGGTTCTGTTTGGAGATGGAACATGTAGGTGTGAGGTGTTGTTGAGTGGAAGATGTGAAATTGGATCTAGAGACATCTAAAGTGTTCATTAAAGATATAGAAGCACTGGCTATGTTATTATCAAGTTCCACACCCAGTGGAGACTGTGATGTTGTATTTACATCCAAGTGAGAGGAAATCGCCGAATGCTTATTCGACAAGCTCCTAGGATGAATTTGATGGGAAACTTGGTACTCTGATGTGCTGGGTGGTACGAGTGATGGAATAGTCACTCTATTTCTATTGTAAAATTTGAGTAAGTCTCTGCATAGTTTTCTCTGTCCTATATTAGTGTCTTCCTGTCGTTTGTTGTCATGATGGCCTTTTTTCGTGTTTTTATGAGGAATGCTGGATCTCAACTTTTGTACTTTGCTTAAGTGAGGCAGCTTGTTATTTACTCTAATCCTGGCTGAAGGTTGGGCATACAATGAAAATATGAGACTGAGCATGTGTGGGCATGTGTGGGCCTATGCCCATTGTTTGTAGGACAGCAGCCATATAATCCCAAGACACCCCGTTGAAACCTGCCTGTTTTGAGGTAGTCATGAGGTGGTGTAAATTGATCACTTTTATAGTATTGTCCCTGGCTACCCTGCCAGGGACAAAGCCGACTTGATCTTGGGAGATGATTGATGGGAGTAGTGGAAGAAGTCTATTGGCTAGAATTTTGTAAAAAAATCTTACTGTCTACATTAAGTAGTGAAATCACCCTGTAGTTTGCCGGTTGTGATGGATCTTTATTATCTTTGGGTATAACTTGAATGTGTGCTTGTAGCATTTCTGGCGTGAGTTTGTTGGATTCTGAAAGGTAGTTAAGAGCTTTTAAGAAGGGTGCACTAAGCGTGTCGAAGTATGTTTTGAAGTAAACAGCAGATAGACCATCAGGGCCTGGGATTTTTCCTGACTTCAGGCTTTTAACAGCTTCTTTAAGTTCCTGTTGGGTAATCGGGTTTTCTAGTTTGCTGGAGGATTCTGGAGAGATCCCCTTGGGGCAGTGCAGGTCTAAAAAACTTAATTTTAGTTTGGCGTTCTGCAATGGAGGAAGTTGGTGTGTTAGACTTATCTATATTGTAAAGTTTTGTGTAGAATCTCTCAAATTCCTGGGCTATAGCCATATTGCTTGTGTGTATTTGACCTGTTGGGCAGTGTATCTTATGTATCGTTTTTTTGGCTCTCTTTGAGTGTAGTGCTTGGGCGAGCAAGTGTCTGCTTTTGTTTCCTGATTCACAAAATAGCTTGTGAGATAGCATGAATTTTTTCCTAACTGTGCGACTTACTTCTTCCTGTAATAGTTTGCATATGTCTATGAGATCTTGGAAAGATTTCTGGGCTAAGGTCTGTTTGTGGAGGGCCTCCAATGTCTTAAGTTTATGGTATAGGCCTGTGAGGTATCGTTGCCTTTCTTTTTTAATTGTCGCCGCCATTGTGATGAGTCTGCCTCTTATCACACATTTGTGTGCTTCCCATTGGGTTAGACTGGAGGTCTCCGGTGTGTCATTTTCTCTAAAGTAGTTATCTAAACAATTGGTATCTGTTGAGATTCTGGATCTATCCATCAGTATCCTGGGGTCGAGTCTCCAGATATTGGTGTACGTGATCTTATCAGGGAAAGTCAGGGTTAGCGTAATCGTGTGATGGTCCGAGATGGTCATGGGTTCTATCGTCACCTTAGACAAGAGAGGAAGATCCCTCCTGAGTGAGAAACAAATAATCCAGTCTGGAGTATTTTTTATGCGGTGCTGAAAAAAAGGTAAAGTCCTTTTCCTGTGGTCTGAGTGTGCGCCATGTGTCATGAAGAAGAAGAGATTGAATACTCAGTTTTATTTGGCGTAGTGCCATATATGGTAGGCTGGACGTCCCTGTAGATGTGTCTAGGATAGGATCAAGTGGGGCTTTGAGATCTCCTCCCAATATGAGTATGCCAGTTTGGAAAGAGGCGAGGGATCGCAGTGTTTTAGGAATGAATAGGACTTGTGAAACATTGGGGCAGTAGATGTTTGCTAGCGTAATTGGTTTATTTTAGAAATCCCCTTTTGGGAAGACATATCTCCCTTGCTCGTCAATTAGTGAATCTGTTATTTTAAGAGAGGTGTTCTTAGAAATGAGGATTGTGACTCCTTTAGTTTTGGAGTTCGGTGTTGATGCATGGTAGCTTGTCGGAACGTCTCGGTTAGAGAATTTAAGGATTGCTGCTGAGCAGAAGTGAGTCTCCTGTAAGAGCACAACATCCGCCGTCATGCTTCTCATGCATGTTAGCACCTGGGTTCGTTTTTCGGGTATATTGAGGCCTTAGACATTAAGTGAAACTACTTTAAGGGAGACATTTTTTGTTGTGGTTCTGGTGTTTGCCATGATGCCTTGCACTAGGCACTAGGGGTAGGTCTCCTAGAGGAGGGAAGCAAGAGAGAGACCAAAAAGGGGGGATGGGTGGTAGTAGGGGGAGGGTGTGAGGGGAGGTAATGGGTAAGGAAGGTGGGAGAGGGGGGAGCTTGTTTGTAAGCTGTTGGTAAAGGGTGGGAGTGGGGGGTAGGTGATGAGAGTTGTGGTCTTAGGTTGACTGGCGGTGATTATGAACTTTTTCTCTAATCACTTATAGTGAATCCAGTAGAGGTCAGTCGGTACTCTTAGAGTCCGCTGTGCGTGGGTGTGGTTGGGTGAGGTTCCTAAATGGAGTGGTACTCTTGTTCCAGTGAGGTCTTGGTGTTTAGTGCAGTTATCGCTTGTTATTAGAGGGCAAATGATCCAGCATATTAGCGGATTTGAGCTAAGCTATGAGTGTGTGTAGGGGAATGAGGGGAATGAATTTTGGATGATATGTTTGGTTTGACGCTTCAGGCAGGGTGGTTTGAGGCCATGTATGTGTCATGTGATGTGACATCATTGTGGTTAATGTGATGAATCAATGTGTTCAACATAATACACAAAAAATTATGAATGTATTTAAAAAAGTAGAAGCATAACGGCATTATGAATTCATTGAGTTTACAGAACTTATTTAACTGAAAAACCAAACGTGGTAACAACAACGGTAATCCTGCCGTGGCTAATTTGTGTTAGTAACCCTAGAGAGGGGTGGGGGGATGGGGGGTTGTGAATCCACAACCCTAGGGCCAAGTCTGGAGTAACATGTCTACAGTGGATATAATAAATCTACTTGGAGATCTAGTAGTTGGAAAGGGGAAATATGATATGATATTACTGTTTTTGTGTCTAGCAGGCTCAAGAGATGTGTTAGTAGGTCAATATGAGCTCAAGAATAACTTTAGTGTCGGCGATAATCAGGGAAATACTTGTGTGAGCTCATTTACGTTTAGGGTGTGGGAGAAAGAGAGAGTCAGATGATGGCGGCACTGAGTTATAGTTAAATGTTATTAGGAAAGGGTTCTAGCAGACCTTTCAGTTCCTATGGTCACTCCATAGAGAGTTTGGTTAAGTGTGCGTGAGATCCAACTCATCATTCCTACAGAGGGTTCTGCAATGATATGGGTCCACATGGAGAGTGCCGCCCTCATCTGTGTCTCAGTAGCATGTACATTTTAAACATTTGCAGGTATGACATTACCTTTCTGACCTCTCCTGTCTTTCTGATAATTGACAGTTAGGAGAAATAAAATAGTCCTTACCAGTTACCTTATGTGAGGGTTCACCTCCTTCCACTTTAGTGGTAAACTTTAAAGTTTGTGGAAAAAAGAAAGAAAAAAAAAAAAAGAAAGAGAAAGAAGAGAAAAAAAAAATAATGAATTAATTAAAAAAAGAAAAAGAAGAACAAAAAGAAAAAAAATTAAAAGTAATTTCCAACACGGGGGGCGTGTCCTGACCATGGAGGAGTGAGGTTGTGTCTTGCCTCAGCTCCGCTCCACCGCCGCAATAATCAGCCAAAAACGGGGGGTAAATCGCCGCTACAGACTCCCCACATGTCACAGAGGCTCAGGCAATCTACACAGCCGGCAAGGACCGATAGTTCCAGGCAGGGACAGCTGGATTACTACTTTACAGGGACCCGAGGACAAGGCCGCGAACCATCCAAGATGGCGCCGCCCGGGAAGGCCCAGAAGGCGAGCAAATCCTCCCAGCCAGCTGCAGCCACAACACGGGCACTGAAGGGAACAAACTCCCCAGCATCTCCGGTTCCATCCCCAGGGTCGGTGAGTGATTCTGCCCCCTGTGCTTCCCCAGCTTCTCTAGGAGGCCGCTCTGAGATCTCTGACTATCTCAGTGATGAGGACATTCGGCGCCATATTATGTCCCTGCCTACCAAAGAGGACTTGGAGCGCTTCACAAACAGAGTGGAGAAAGCCTTCACTGAGGACATAGCCCAATTGAAAACTGACACCACTCACTTGGGTAACAGAATAGAATCTATTGAAGAAAAACTGGAGGAGGCTCTCCCCACTATTGCTCTACTGCAATCACAATGCCAAATACAAAGTCAGCAGATTGAAAGCTTGCTTTGCCAGCTGGATGACGCTGAAAATCGCAGCAGGAGAGCCAACATAAGGATCAGAGGCCTGCCTGAAGCCACAGCTTCAAGGGATATTATCCCCACACTGACAGACATCTTCAGGGATATTCTAGGCCTATCTGCAACTACACCAATAGAAATTGACAGGGCACATAGAGCCCTGAGACCTCCATCTCAAGACATAGACAATCCTAGGGACATAATTTGCAAACTTCACAAGTATAACCTGAAAGACCGCATTATGCAAAAAATGCGTGGTAAACCATTCTATGATTTTGACGGCGCGCACTTATTTTTCTACCAAGATATCTCCAGACGCACCCTCATGCAACGCAGGGCTTTGCGTCCACTCCTGAATGCCGTTCAAGAGGCGGGTCTGCCGTACCGCTGGGGCTTCCCTTTCTTCCTACAAGTGACAAAAAATGGACGCCAAGTCACACTACGCAATAAGGATGACCTACCGAACTTCCTTTCCACTCTCGACCTGGCTCCAGTGGACTTTCCAGATTGGAGAAGCACACCTAATGCTCCCGGGACTCAAACCCCATCTCAATGGTCAATAGTCTCCCGCAAGAACCGCAGAAGAGACAGACAGCACCAGAATCAAGATACTGAAACAGGACCCTCCACCACAAGAGATTAACACCGCAGTCCTCATGTGATACCCTGATAAATATGGATGACTTATACAATTCATACGCAGCCCATGTGTGATACCCTGAGGACTATGGGTGAACTACTAAAAAGGTCCACACTCACACTCTGAGACTTTGCCCCCCCTTCATCCCAATTGGATATGCAAAGCAGGATACCCGCGAACAAATCTTCAGATTATCTACGATCACTAGCTACAATCAGTAAATGAGGGACACTCGCTGACAAAGTCCAAGAACCAGATGACCTCAAGCGAAAACCACCTTCCTGATCTTATTGTCTCACCCATTTTTACTTAGGCCCCATACAATGTCAGGTTGTTTACGCCCCCCTAGAATGATTCCCCCTGTTTAATACCACGATCTACAGATGCGGTGGACGGAGACGGCACCCCTTGTCTCCCCCCGTGTTTAGGTTCATGTTCCCCCACGTAGGCCACCCCTTGTTGGGTATTGTCCCTAGTTGGGACATTAGTCTAAGGTCTGAGGCCTCCCCTGCTATTAGGGCAGACCTCACACCTCACAAGCAGAACCTCTGCTCATTATCACTGTCACTCATAAGTTGTACTGTTTTGTATGTTTTAACAATACTCACTTTGTGTTTTTTTTTCCTCTACCTTTCTGGCCTCTCCCACCCTCTCCCTATCCCACCCCTTTTTTCACAGGAGCGATACTTCACTAGGGGCTCCGTGCCGGACGGGCTCGACCGCGCGACATGCGTCCAACCACCTGACCCATCATGTCTACATTAAAGGTAATATCCTATAACATAAGAGGCATATGCTCCCCAGGGAAGAGAAGCAAATTATGGTGGGAACTCAAAAAACTGAAGGCACAAATAGTTTTTTTTACAAGAAACCCATTTTACCCATCTCTCCTCTAGACTTCCGACCCATTTATATAACCAGTGGTTTCACAGCACTTCCCCAACCTCCAAATCTAAGGGAACTTCAATAGCGATTCATAAAACATGCCCTTTTCAACTTTTAAACAGCAAAATAGACCCATTAGGTCGATACGTTTTCCTGAAAGGCACCATAGCAGAACGTAAATACACGTTCGCCTCGATATACGCTCCCAACTCAAATCAAATTTCCTTCATAGACAAGGCCCTTGAACTCTTGACAGAGTTTAAGGAGGGATTTGTAGTCCTTGGAGGAGACTTTAACGTCAGCCCAGACCCTTCCATTGACACCTCTAACTCTAGCCACACCCACTCTTACGCCTTTCTAAAACACTTCCGTAAGTCCTTTCAATCACACATGCTAGTTGATGGTTGGAGGGCCCTACACCCTGCGGAGAGGGACTACAGCTATTATTCGGCAATACACGATGTCTATACCCGAATAGATCAAATATATGTTGATCGGCGGGCGCTGGAGCTCCTACAGTCAGCATCCATAGGGAACATCACCATATCGGATCACGCACCGGTAGGTGTGACCCTTAAGCTACCATCCGCCTCTCGCGGGGCATGGACGTGGAGATTAAATGAAAATTTGCTGGATGATGCGGCTGTGGGAGCTGGAGTGTCGGAAGCCATCACAAACTATTTTAGAGAGAATACCACTAACGATCTGAAAGAAAGCATAGTATGGGAAGGCCATAAGGCTGTAATAAGAGGAGAGCTAATATCTTTAGGGGCCAAACTCAAAAAGATGCTCCAAGCTGACTTCACAAGAGTACTGACTGCCCTTCAAGAAGCAGAACTAAAACATAAACAAAATGAGAGCCCTGGGGCATTACAGAGGTTGACTGAACTACGAAATTTGTTGTCACGTCTACTAGATAGACAGACTCGAAAACAAGCCAGACGCCTCTCACACAAATATTATGAACATGGTAATAAGTGTGGGCGCATGCTCGCTAGAGCTCTTCGTAAGAAACAAGCCCAGACTTATGTCCACAAGCTACGCTCCCCAAATGGAGATGTTTCGGTCCAGTCCTCTGGAATTGCTGCAGGGTTCCAAGAATACTATACTCAACTTTACAATTTGACCACTGATCACCCTTTAGATGCTCAGGCAAATAGGATTACAGCCATACGAGACTACCTGGCTTCAGCCGGTGTTCCACCCCTAAACGAAGATCAATGCACTGAACTAGAACTACCAATATCACCAGAAGAGATAGAGTTAACAGTGAAATCCCTGCCCAAAGGAAAAAGCCCAGGCCCAGACGGCTTTACAGGGACATATTATAAAATGTTCCTACATCTTTTAAGCCCCCACATGTGCAGATATTTCAATACCATTGCAGATGGGAATCCTATCCCCACGGAGGCACTTCTAGCACACATACCAGTGCTACCCAAAGAGGGCAAAGACCCGATGCTACCCCAAAGCTACCGACCCATATCCCTCCTTAATGTTGACATTAAGATTATGGCGAAGGTATTAGCAAACAGACTTGGGAATCTTATACCTAATATAGTCCACCCAGATCAAACAGGGTTCATTAAAGGGAGGGAGGCAAGAGATAACTCAATTAGAGCCATCCAACTCATACATTGGGCGCGCACCCGCCCAAACTTAAAACCTTACGTAATTCTCTCTACTGACGCCGAGAAGGCTTTCGACCGGGTCGATTGGACATTTCTTAAAATGGTATTAGAGACACTAGGACTCAAGCCACGCATGCTTGCCTCGATCCTAGCTCTTTATTCCACTCCCTGTGCACAAGTTAAAGTGAACAGAGTATTATCCTCTCGGTTCCCGATTCGGAATGGCACGAGACAGGGGTGCCCACTTTCCCCTCTCCTTTTCGCTATAGTTCTTGAACAGTTGTTATGCACTGTCAGAGCGAACATAAACATAAAAGGCTTGAAGATCGGAACGACTGAACACAAACTGTCTGCCTACGCGGATGATGTTCTATTTCATCTATCGGAGCCCCTGATCTCGCTGCCAAACTTGATGAAGGAACTGAATGAATTCGGAGCATTATCAAACTTTAAAATTAATCTCTCTAAATCAGAAATTTTACCTGTCCACTTGCCTCCCCCCCTGATGAGTAACTTGCAAAATACATTCCCCTTTGCTTGGGCCAAATCTTCAATTAAATATCTAGGAATACAACTGACAGACAGATATGATACCCTGTACACCACAAATTTCCCCCCACTCCTTAATATAATTAAAAAAGATCTCTCACAATGGACTAAGACTGCTTTCACATGGATAGGACGCGTCAACATAATCAAAATGAATATTTTACCCCGCATCCTTTTTTATTTACAAATGATCCCCATACCCCTACCGAACAAGTTTTTCTCCCAGATTAATAGTATACTATCGGGTTTTGTATGGAACTCGCAGAAACCTAGAATAGCCTTGAGAGTGCTGAAACGATCCAAATTGACGGGAGGGCTAGGAATTCCTGATATTTTGAAATACCATAGAGCTATAGTCCTTCAAAGAATCCTCAGTTGGCGCTTCCACACCCAGTCCAAGCTTTGGGTCTCCTTGGAAAAATGGCTAGCGGGTAGGAATCTAGCTTATGCGCCATGGCTACCTGGGGAGTGCAGGGGACTGTCGGAGGATACCTCCCCTCTGACGCTCCACGCACTCTCCGCTTGGGACAAATTGAACTCAAATTTAAATTTGTCTCCTCCTATGTCACCACTAGCTCCACTAGGGGGATTTCTCTGGTTCCCACCAGGAGAACAAATGGCCTTTTTCGGCCCTTGGTTGGATGATGGAAATGCTAGCTGTGGGAAACTAATGCATAAAGGTAAATTAATGGACTTTGAATCTTTACAAAAGAGACACGAAGGCTCCAGAATGAACTTCTGGAGATACAGACAGCTCCACCACTTCTTCCAGGCAAATGGGAATTCAATTAGAGACCTCTCCACTCTCACAAGCTTTGAAAAAATTTTCATAGAAGAAGACCCAATCCCCCACATGGTCTCGGAAATGTATCGCCTATTAAGTAATACTACTGACAAGCTTAGGCCAACTTATATAAGGGCATGGGAAAGGGACTTAAAGATGGATCTCCACCCAACTCAACTAACACACCTTTACCATCTAACCCATTCGAGCTCCATAGAATCCAAATCTCAAGAAACTAATTATAAAATTCTATCGCGTTGGTACCGGGTCCCAGCTGACTTAGCTCGCATCTACCCCATGACATCGGACCTGTGTTGGAGAAAGTGTGGACAAAAAGGTACACTCCTCCACATCTGGTGGGAGTGCCCACTGATACAACCATACTGGAGTGAAATTAAAAACTTAATAAAAGAGATTCTAGATCTTGACATCCCTATGTCACCTGCACACTTCCTCCTACACATTCCACAAATGCCAATCAGTAAATACAGAAAATGTATATTGCCACATCTCCTAAACGCAAGCAGACGCCTCATCCCGATATATTGGAAACAAACCAGGACCCCATCAAAAACAGACTGGATAAAGAAAGTGAATGACATTAGGGAAGCCGAACACTGGGTAGCGACCTGTAAGGGGAAAATAGAAAGATTTGAAATTATATGGACCCCCTGGAAAGAATATATGACAGAACCTGACCATGAAAACTCCAGTTTAGACATAGCCCTGCTAGAGTTAGCAGAACCTTCCCTAAGATCTCGCCTTAATGTCAACAATACCTTATAAAGAATAAGACCCACATTAAATGTTGAAAAGACGTGCGGTGGTCGGGGCCCGTTCGGCGCGGATTCCTGTGACTTCTTCAAACACAAGGTATGCTCCTCTCCTACCTTCCCCACTCTCCCCACCTACCTACACCCTTCCCTTACTCCAACTCTTTATCTATACTTTCTCCCCCTCTTTCACCTACTTTCTATCACTAACTATAATTTATAGAGTATGCAATCTTTCTATACCCATGGACGGGATACCAACTGTATAGACACTCCGCAACAGCGAGCAACAAAGCAATAGTGGCCAATCACAGGGGTGTGGGCCCGGCTCCTCTAGGCCCTGTTGGGACGGGGGGGCCGCGTCTCGCACTCCAGAGGATGGGTGTCGGGGGGGTGCTCCCGCCGAGGTGGCGACCCGGGGGAGGTTGTTGGAGGCAGAAGGCCCTCCTCTCCCCGGGTGGTCGTCGGGGGGGGCGCTCCATATACCCACCTGAACAACCTGCATCCTGGGTGGGGGAGGACCGTCACCGGATGAGGCTCGCGCCCCGGGGATGTAAGGAATCAATAAGATGTCTAAAAGCCAAAAAAATTGTGATTTAATATTACTTGAGATAGGGCTGGTTGCAAAACCTTATATTGCTGTAAACCTTCCTTGGGCCACATTATTAATGCTTACTCTATGTAATGTTTCTGTTTTCACTGAAATGTTCTCAAAATAAAGATTATACAAAAAAAAAAAGTAATTTCCACCACCAGCTCAGGCAGTAGAAAAAGAAGGAGAAAAAACAAAAAGAAAAAAAAATGAAGGTGGCTGAGTACTTTATAAGTTCGATCGTCATCTGAGACGTTTCCAGTAGATCTGCTTCCTGGGGTGTAGTCGGAGAAAGGCAGTCACTTTAAACTGTCTGTGTTTTTTTCTATGTCTGTTTCAATGATGTTTTGAGGGGGTGCATATCTCCAGGTGGCGTAGTGGTGGGGTAAGTGGAAGTCTTATGACTATTGGATGAAAGGGAGCGTATATGTTCCTGAACAGTACAGTACATGTACATTTCTTCTTTAGCCAACAGCAGGGCCACCATTGGGCAATTAAACTGTAGTTAGGGTCGTTTACATTGATAACTTCATGTGAAAAAGTCAGTGTGCAATCTATATCTGTCTTCTTCCTCTTACATACAATCTTCAGGTTTTAGACTGCGATTGGAGAGGCAGGGGATTAATCTAGTTTGAGTGGTGAGCTCTGCGGTGCTCTGGGGGTGCTATAGGGCTGCCATTTTTCAAGATCCCCACTGCTTGGGATGGTGAGGATGGAGGATGTGCGCGGCGGCGTCGGATGCTGAAGTTTCCCACTTCAGTGATGCCGTCCATGGAGGTGGCTCTGCAAAGTAGAGGAAGATGGAAGTCACTGTACCAGTCAGGCAGGTCCACCAGTGGGAGGTTGAGCGAGGTACAGAAATGTTCCAGGTCTTCTGGCACTCTGAGATTTGCAGTGTGACCATTGTGGGAAGCCGATAGACAAAAGGGAAACTTCCAGCGGTATACTATGTTTCTGGCCCTTAGTACATCCAGCAGGGGTCTCACTTCTCTCCTTCTCTGCAAAGGAGGATTTCTTCCTTCAGGAGAAAGTCAGTCAGGCAGCAAATGATGTCCCTGGGTGGGTCAGTATCCCTTCCTCTCAGGCGTAGTGCTCTATGGATGCATTCCATAGCTATAGGGGTGTCTGGGGGTCTTTCTAGAAGCTCATTGAAAAGGGCAGTGACCATGTGGGAGAGCTGGGCAGAGTCAGTTGATTCAGGGAGGCCTCTTACCCTTAAGTTGTGGTGTCTTCCGTGATTGTCCAGATCCTCCATATGCCTGTTTATGTCTCTGAGGTGGGCGGCATGAGATTCTGTCACTTGCTGCACTTGACTCAGTGAGGCGTCATGGTGGGCTTGAGTTTCTTCAACCTCCTCCCTCCATTCTCAGGTTCATCGCCTGAAAGTCTGATCATAGGTCAGAAATAGCAGCAGACAATGTATTTTTAATGTCTGCTGCCACTGTGCGAAGGTCGCCTAGACTTACTGCTGAGTCAGCCTGCATTCTGGGTGAAGGAGGGGGGCTGCGGCTCCGGTCTCTATGCTGATTTGGGCTGTCTGAGAGGGATGTGAGGGAAGAGGCCTGTGATGGTAGCGTGTCTCCCTGACGCCATGATCAGAATATCTCCGGTATATTGTGGCTTAGCTGAGTGTCCAGGTCTCTGGGAGAGCGGTGTCAGGTTGCAGAAGCACTCCTACGTGTGCTTCTCATCTTTTGTTTGCTGGATATGCACTGTAGTCAGCTAACTTTACCTCTTGGAACAGGAGCTGAGAGTTCAAGCGTCCATCTTAGAACGGCTCCAGGCCATGCCCCTCCGCTGATTTCTACCCATGCCATGTCCGCCTTTCCATTATTCCTTGGTAGGGTTTTTTTGGTTGACTCCACTCCCTCAGCTCCCTTCCCAAGCAAATATTGCTGCTGTCCTCAGTGAACATTGCCACAGGCACCTAGGCCTTGCCGATTGGTGAGTATGGGTTCTTCTCTTTCTCAGTAAGGCCCCTCTTACCATTTGTCCATTATTTATTTATGTGTTACATTACTTTTTTGTTCATTCATTTTCAGATATATCCTACATGCATCCTCCCTCCTGAAGAGCAAGTCACATCTCTCGAAACACGTCGGGTGTATTAGATGTTATGTATACTCATGTATTTCATATGTAATGCAATCTTTAACCATGTGCAAAATTGTATTGGTTTTGCCTTTGTTTATGCTCCTCTTTCATGTGTGATCATTTCTGCAATAAATTTATTTTAGTATTAATATTTGTCAATTTCATCAGCCATTGTGCACACCTTATACAAAGTCCCAAAGGGCGATATCTATGTTTTTATTGTACTATTAGGAATGGAGGTGTGTCACTGATGTCACCAGACCTTTCTTTATTTCTAATAAAATAGAACAAATATACCAAAATAGTGATCTCTGTTCTAATTAGTGATCACATCCACAGTGCTAAAATGGCACATTTACAGGACAATGCATAAAACAAGCAACATAGAAAAGCTTCATTTCATTCATCAATCTAGTATGGTACAATACTCACCCAGAAGCTTATGTTAGAGAATTAATTGCCGGTACAAGTATGGTGATGTCGGCGTAGCTCCACCCATGTTGTGCCGACAAGTTGGACTGTGGGATTGCACTTACGCTTTGTGCACTATATTAATTTATTTTTATATTTGAGTTTTGTTTTCTGATTGTTGTATGTTTGAAACAAAATGTATTTTTATGTTTATTTCTTGCTGAGTGTAATTACATATATTTTATATTATAATATAATAGAATATTTTAGGTACACATGTCTTTTGGTTTTATGCATAGTAATTATTAATCATTTTGGAATAGCGCTGCACTATGTTTCGCTGTCTACAGTAGGGATGTGAATCACTAACTGCTGGCGATCTGTCCACTTAGTTCTGGGGTTGGTTGCATGGGTTCCTTGCACAGACATTTTACTTTTTAGTAGTATAGCATTGTTAGTCTGAATCAGGAAGCACTGTAATGCCCCGTACACACGGTCGTATTTTCCGATGGAAAATGTCCGATCGGAGCGTGTTGTCGGAAATTCCGACCGTGTGTGGGCTCCATCGGACATTTTCCATCGGATTTTCCAACACACAGTTTGAGAGCAGGCTATAAAATTTTCCGACAACAAAATCCGATTGCGTCAACTCCGACCGTGTGTGGCCTGTTCCGACGCACAAAGTGCCACGCATGCTCAGAAGAAATTCTGAGACGGAACAGCTCGGTCTGGTAAACTTAGCGTTCGCAATGGATACAGCACTTTCGTCACGGTGCAATGTAAAAAAATGGTTTAATACAGCGCACTCTCTTCTTCTTTATAATGTGAGAAGAATTAAGTAGTTTTGCTGCTCATATTCACACACACTTCTCACAAACTTCTTTCTTTATTATTTAGCGGGATTCCCTTAATATATTTTGATTTGTCACATCTGACATTATTTTGGTGTAGGATTTTTTTTTGGTTTGGTTTTAAGGCAGATTAGTTATTTTTGGTTTGTACTTTTTTCAAGGCTGATCTTTGTTTTATTGGTTTTATCCAGAATATTTTTGTGTGTGTTTTGTGTGTCAAGTTACCACAACACCATTGATATGTTGTTATATTTAATCTGTAGGAGATTGTTTGGTGTTGTTGTCTCTTGTTAATTTCACATTGTACTTTAGAAATGTACCTGAATCCGCACCAACAAACTGTCCTTTTTGAATGAAAACACACATAGTAGAGTATAATTTTCATTAAAAAAACATTTATTAAGGGCTCACAACTAAACAAAGAGGGAGGCAACACTGGAGAAACAGCTGAAATGGGTGAAGCCTTAGACCCCCAGGGCACACATCAACTATTTTGAAGCAAAATTGGTGGCCTGAGGAGTCCTTATCTAAGGGAGTGCAGTCTGGTCCAGAAGTCCCAGAGATCCGGAAAGCAGCAGATGACATCTGTGTCCCCAGGCTGTGGTCATACGAGAGACTGCAGCTTTTGTCAGACCAGACTGAACCCAGGGCCATCACTCTCTGGTCTTCTTTCCACGCCTCCTTCCACGCTGTGGCTCTGGTGGTGGAGTTGTGGCAGCAGGAGGAGGAGGAGGAGGATGGTCCAACTCAATCACGTCGGTCTTGGGTGTTAGTTCCCCACTCATCCCCTTACTTAGGACTTTATAAAGAAGGTCCTCATATAGCTTGCATTGACCCTCCTGCATGCCCTGCAGTTTTGTGGCAGCCATGCAGGCAAAGGCCTCTTCAGGAGTGGGTAAGGCTCGGAGGGACGCAGAAGCCTCCTGAATCAACCTGAGTGCAGAATCCTGCATGTGAGTCGCCTTCCTCACCCTTTTGTATGGAAGGCGGAGGGGAGGAACCTGCAATTCAGTCAGGCTGCGACTGGTCCCAGGCTTCTCTTGGCTGCCACTTAGCCCCGCCTCCTCCTGGCTGCCACTAATCCCCGCCTCCTCCTGGCTGCCACATTCCACAGCCTCCTCCTGGCTAAGGTCTTCCTGTGTATGAAAAAGGGACATAGTTTTATTTTTTTATTCATCAATCACACACAATTTTCACCTCCTGACTGTTGCAAATTGAATGTTAACAAATATAACAGACTATCATTCTGAGCCCAGCATTTTTCATTCTTGTCCCAATTTTGCGTGCCCACTACTGTCTATTGATATGTAAAACACTTTTTTCAATCATCAATTAGTTATCAATAATAACATCTAGTAAACATCATTTATTTATTGACCCGAAATCTGTAGAACAATGCTATACCTGACTCAAATCAAGTGGAAAATAATGAAGCTTGTTTAACCACGTTAATGGTCTGTACCTTTGATCTCTGATTGCCCTTCAGCCCCTGAACAACTATGCCCACAAATTGTCCCAATCAGGAGGGGACCAAAAAAGAAAAGTGGGGCTCAAAGGAAAGACAATGTGGATGAATGTATGAAGGTCAATTATGTGTTTAATCAGGTACAAAAACATACACGTGGAGATAAGATAGCATGCATCACAAATTACATTGCCTAAATAAAATTGATTGATCGATGGCATCAGATCGATCAATGCTGATACACAGACAAGGGGGACAAAACAACATGTAAAACAAACATATGCGTCCGGACGTCTGGGCTATTGATGTCTGCACAACCTACTACAATGAGGAGTGTTCAGTTTAACTGAATAGGGTTGTGCAGCAAACATCAATCCCCCCGGGGGGGCGGCTCAAAATGGGAAGAGGTAGGGAAGGAGACGGGGAAGGGGAGGTAGTGAAAGGGAGTGAGGTGAGGGAAAGGTGGGATGAAGGACGGGGAGGGGACAGAGGAGAGAGATAAGAGCCGTGGAGTGGGGCGCTGATACAAGATCAGAGATCAGATATCAATGACCATTGGATGGAAATAAATGATAGGACCATGGTATATGAGAATGGAGCTGGGGTGGCGGAAGTCCAGGATGGTATAGAACAATTGCTATAATAAGCAGGCTGGTATGTAGGGTGTAATCAGATGCGTGCTGTGGGGGTGAATCAAACTGTGGTTTAATATGAGCAGCAACACACAGTGCAGGTGGCTAAGTACTTTACCACTGCCGGGTCCTGTTCGGAGATCCACAGGTACTTCCGAAGTGTAATGTCCCCTGTGCTGTGGACTGCACCACTGTTCACCGTTCCAGACGAAGCTACACATCTTGGTTTGTGAAACGTGTTGACGTCACTGTGCCCGGACGTCACGCCTGCTGTCATCCCCCGTTGGGGCTAGCTGTCTCACTGACTGAGAGAACGTTCCGCTCGTTCGCGTGGAACAATCGCTGGAGTGACCACAGGCGCACATAGATGGCCGGCCATCTGTACACTTGAGCATATACCCGTGGGGCTGCCAGGATCGCCCAGGAAGTACCCAGTATTGTGCACGGTGAACAATGGTGCAGTCCACAGCACAGGGGACATTACACTTCGGAAGTACCTGTGGATCTCCGAACAGGACCCGGCAGTGGTAAAGTACTTAGCCGCCTTCACTGTGTGTTGCTGCTCATATTAAACCACAGTTTGATTCATGCCCAAAGTACGTATCTGATTACACCCTACATACCAGCCTGCTTATTATAGCAATTGTTCTATACCATCCTGGACTGCCGCCACCCCAGCTCCATTCTCATATACCATGGCCCTATCATTTATTTCCATCCAATGGTCATTGATATCTGATCTCTGATCTTGTATCAGCGCCCCACTCCACGGCTCTTATCTCTCTCCTCTGTCCCCTCCCCGTCCTTCATCGCACCTTTCCCTCACCTCACTCCCTTTCACTACCTCCCCTTCCCCATCTCCTTCCCTACCTTTTCCCATTTTGAGCCGCCCCCCCGGGGGGATTGATGTTTGCTGCACAACCCTATTCAGTTAAACTGAACACTCCTTATTGTAGTAGGTTGTGCAGACATCAATAGCCCAGACGTCCGGACGCATATGTTTGTTTTACATGTTGTTTTGTCCCCCTTGTCTGTGTATCAGCATTGATCGAGCTGATGCCATCGATCAATCAATTTTATTTAGGCAATGTAATTTGTGATGCATGCTATCTTATCTCCACGTGTATGTTTTTGTACCTGATTAAACACATAATTGACCTTCATACATTCATCCACATTGTCTTTCCTTTGAGCCCCACTTTTCTTTTTTGGTCCCCTCCTGATTGGGACAATTTGTGGGTATACCTGACTCAAGCTGGGCTCCTCCATTTCTTTCTGGTTGGAAGGCCCAGGTTGGACATCGGAAGCCTCAGCTGGGGTGGAAGGAAGAGTGGAAGGAAGAGTGGAGAGGGATTCCCTGACTTCAGTCTGGTCTGACAGAAATCGCAGTCTCTCATAGTACCAAAGCCTGGGGACATAAACGTCATCTGCTGCAGCTCCGGATCTCTGGGAATCCGTGACCTTCTTGCGCTCCCTAAGATAAATGCTCCTCAGGCCACCAATTTTGTTTTTTATATAGGGGATAGTTGCTGTGGGGACCACCGGCTTCACCAACTCTAGCAGTTTCTCCAGCGCTGCCTGCCTCTTTTGTTTATGATTATAATGGGGATGTCTCACCTGCCACAGACAGGGCAGCTCCCTGTACTTGTCTATGAACAGGGGGAGGAAGTTGTGGTCATTGAAGCCATCCATTTTCTCTGCAAGACACAACACGAGACAAGCCCTAAGGTCAGGGCAAACTCTCCTAATCTTATTACAATATAGGCTTCAATTTCAAAGCAGTATAGGCCCAAGTTTAGATCTTACCTTCGTTATCACGATCGGCGCCTCTGATGCTCCTTCTTCCGCTCACAGATTGTACGTAATATGCACGCGCGTTACACTTTATACACACTGCACATGCGTTTAACTCCGCCCGCCCCTGACGTTCGTGCTAGGCTATTCCCCTCCCCTTTTCATTCTGCTCAGTGGGGGAGAGCACATGGCAGATACACAGCAGGTGCGTGCTAATTATAGCAACGAGGAGGAGGAAAACCCGGATCCGGAGACGTCCCGATCCAGAAGGAGACCATTTAAGGCATCAAATCTGTCCTTTGGGGAGATGTTGGAGATGGTCGACATCCTGAAGAGGGCCGACTATGATGGGAAGCATGGACCTTACCCCAACCCCAATGTCCGAAAGGCCAAGATCATGGCGAAAGTGGTCAGGAGTCTGCACCGGAATTTCGGGGTACGACGATCGAAAGATGAGCTCAGGAAACGGTGGTTGGACCTGAAATTTCTCGAACATGAGCAGTACAGAAAGATCTGGAGAGTGCTGCAAAAAAGTAAGTAGTTGTCCTGTGTTCCTAATCTTTTTCTGTATATTACGTTCGTGCTGCTCCATGTACTTTTCTTAAAAGTGTACATTTTAAAATGGCAACTTTCATGTTCATGGACACATTATTCGTTCGTATCAAACATTTTTATTTCGGACTATAAAACACCATTGTTTTGGCCATATGCATTTGGCCACATTTTTGACGCCCTACTTTGTTACTAGAATGAAATGCAAACTATATTCTGTGTAAGGAGAGGACACTCAGCAGCAGTTTTCACATCTGGACACTGGAGCACTAGTGTGGGACACATGAACACCCTTTTTATTAGGGGGCCCACACAGTTGCTCCAGTGTATACTATAGGGGTGACTCCATCTGTGAAGCTTGTTTAAAACAGGTAAAAAGTATTGAAGCTTGACAAAGGACACTGAAAATGCTACATTTTGGAACTCGGCCAAAATAGACAATTGTACCCCACTTCCAAGCAATGTTTCCTATTTATAGTTCTGCCATCAAATATCTGTGTGCTAAGTATACCATTTTTATTTTACATAGGGGAGAAAAGACTCGGAGGACACCCCTCATCCGAGGAGACCAGAGACCCCCCACCTCTGGAAGAAGGGGAAATACCCCCAACCCAAGCAGAGCAGGAGGAGGAAGAAAATGTGGTGGAAATTGTCACCACAACAGGTGAGTGTCTGCGACCACAGACTCAGGTAAGAGATGGATTCCGGCATATTTTTGATACCTGTTTTTGTTTGGTTTCTCTCTTTTTAGGTGATCGTGATGTTGTGGATCGAGATCCTTTCACATCAGAAAGTGCCCAGATCCTGATCAGGGAGATCATGGGGTGTAATTTAGAATTGGAAAACCTCAAGAAAAACATCAATGATGTTCTTCAAAAAACTAAAAACATCATTGATGTTTTGGGGTGAGTTTTAAACCCCTCCAAATCCCTTTGTTTTGTTGTGTGCTACAATCTTAAAAATGTTTGAACGATTTTTAGAAAAGCCAAATTTGGAGGATGCACACAGTGTGTCAACATCTGCTATGTGCCATCACGGGAGATCAGTGGACACGTTTTGGGGGTGCAACCCCTTCCTCAATAATAAAGTAGCTTAGAGAAAGGGGTTTCTCCCCAAAACACGTCCCTTGATCCCCCCGTGATGGCAGCTAGCACATGTTGACATTGGCAAAATTGTGTGCATCTTGCAAATTTGGCTTTTCCTCGGGTGACTTCACCCCATCTGAACGCAATATCAAACACAGTTCCTAAATACTCATGTATGATATTGCCTTCAAGTTCTACCAAATGTGAACTTTGTAAGTTCAAGATTTGTGTCTTTCTTGTTGGTTTTACACATGCCTGTTTTATCTTAAATGGATATTTCTACTTTTGATAATGCCACTCCAAAAAAGGTTATACAACAAACATGTTGGTTTGTTTTAAAAACCTTTTCTAAATGCACATATGATTGTGCGGGTATTAAAAAGATTGTGAATCAAGAATGTGTGGATTATTGTCTCAACGCTACAACACTTTTGTGGTGATGTAATTGCTGCTTTCTGTGAAAATGGGGGTTATTTCCTAAGGGCAAATCCTCTTTGCACTACAAGTGCAGTTTCAGTGCAGTTTCAAGTGCACTTGTAGTGCAAAGTGTCTTTGCCTTTAGTAAATAACAGCCAACAGTGCTTTGGATAAGGTTACCCAATCACGCCATTTTCAGGACTACCCACATTTCGGTCAGGGTCAGCTAAAACAAACACAAGCAGTAAATGTCACCAAAGATTTATTTTTTATTTTTTTATTTGATAAAGGCTTCACAAATTGTCTGGCATATTGATGGCCCCCCTACCCGCAAAGAACTCAAGGTATCTTAACTGGACATCACGGGCACTCAGGGAGGGCAAGCCAGGACGGCCACTTTCAAGCACCGTCAGGGTTGTTTCATGTAGAATTTCGGCATCAGGCCCAACTCAGCCAGCATAGTTGGCAGAATGTTGGCGTAAAAAGTTATGTAGAACACAGCACACCAGGATTATACGATTAAGTTTATACTCAGAAATAGGCGGAACCGGCTGACCATGATTCCAAATGTGTTCTCCACCACTCTTCTGGCTCTGGCCAGCCAGTAACTAAAAACCCTCTGTTCCGGGGTGAGGGTCCTCATCGGGAATGGCCGTATAAGATGGTCCCCCAGCGCAAATGCTTCATCCGCAACGAAGACGAATGGGAGTCCTTCCACATTGTCTTCTGCAGGTGGCAAGTCCAAGCTGCCATTCTGGAGACACCTGTAAAAACTCCGTCTGGGCGATGACTCCACCATCGGACATCCGGCCATTCTTCCCCACATCCACATACAAGAAGTCGTAATTAGCCGACACCACTGCCAACATCACAATACTATTGAACCCTTTGTAATTATAATAGTACAACCCCGAGTTGGGTGGTGGGACGATGTGGACGTGTTTCCTATCAACTGCCCCTCCGCAGTTAGGAAAGTCCCACCTCTGGGCAAAGTGGGAGGCCACAGTCTGCCATTCTTGTGGCGTGGAAGGAAACTGTTGAGGAAAACAAAAAAAATTTGTATTTTTGCACATAAACTTGGCAAGCAGATTAGACACAAACATTCTTGGCCAACCTCCAGATAACATTTATTAAGGGGAATTTTACAACACCAAAGTATAAGGTACACCTATCATATTCCCCCTCCCCCCCTCTCATGGGCCATTTCTAACATTATAGGGGGGGGGATCTTGGACAGGTAACCCTCTCCACTTCATTGAGAGATGAATGCCTAAATACAGGGTATTACTTGGAACAGCCCCTCCTTAGTTACACTATTGGCAGCCCACTGGACAGGTAAGAAGTGTCATAATACAAAGATATAAATACACACTGTACACATTTGAGCACATTTGGACATTCTGCTATTACCTATCAAGATAATAATAGGATACAAAAACTTTCAACAGTACCATTTGAAAGTATACAGGCAAGCCTTTGCACTACATGCTTTGGGGAATTCATCCATACATCTGACCACAAAAGAGGTGGGTATAGTGTGTATGGGTTTGGCAAAGTCAGCAGATAGATGATTGAGGATAGATAGAGAATTGGGATCAGCTGACTTAGCAGTTGGGGGGAGGGAGGGTTAATAAAAATGATTTGGGGACACCAAAAAAAAAAGCCTCTGGCACTCTGCCTGAATTTAAAGCACAAATCACATTTAAAAACATTTTAGGGGTGTTTGGGGTAAGGCACTACTATGGAGCTGATAAAATACATTAAGTGACTACATGAGGCGAATATAGGGCAGGAGAGCATGCTGGGGAGGTTAGTGAAGGCAAATATGTATGAAGGACAAAAAAAATAATTACATAAAAATCCAGCATGCATGAGGACAAAGGGGACATTCACAGCATATTACAATCATGGTAATTAGGGAATGAGGAAAGAAATACAATAAATTAGCAAACATTATATACAATAAAATGTGATATTAAAGGATACAAATCTTACCTTCATATACTCCTTCTGTAGGACCTGGATGACGGCAGAACAGGTCTCTGGGATAATGATACCCAGAGCCTGGGGGGAGATGCCTGTCGAGAACTTGAGGTCCTGCAGGCTTCTCCCTGTCGCCAAGTACCGCAGGGTAGTGACGAGCCTCTGCTCCGCAGTGATGGCTTGCCTCATGCAGGTATCCTGCCTGCTGATATAGGGGGTCAGCAAAGCCAGCAGAGGGTGAAATACGGGGTCCGTCATCCTGAGAAAGTTCCTGAAATCATCAGGATTATTCTCACGGAGCAAAGGCATATGACAGAACTGGTCACGCTGGAGCAACCAATTCTTGGTCCATGAACTCGTCCCCACCCTGTTCATGGACTGGACTTGTGTCAAGGTCAGGACCCCAACACCAAGCCCCCGCACAACACGAACTCTACGAGGAGTACGTATACGCAACATGGCTAGAAAACGGTCGGCTGCTCAGAACGAAGTAACAGAACGCACTGAAGAACAGCAAGGCCTGTGAAAAGTGACCTGAAAAACAGTAACAAACGCACAAGAACACAATGACTAAGTCATGCGGAACTTGCTTGCATGCACTGAAGAGCAGATACAAACCCACAAGCACAAACTGAAGCACAGAAAACGATCTGAAAGCCACGAGTCTGAAAAAGCGCGAATCGTCTCTCACCAAACTTTTACTAACACGAGATTAGCAAAAGGAGCCCAAAGGGTGCCGCGCTTGGTTCTGAACTGGCCTTTTCTAGTCTCGTCATACGTGGTTGACGTCACCGCCTTGTTGGCGATCGGAAATTCCGACAACTTTGTGCGACCGCAAAACAAGTTTGAGCCAACATCTGTCGGAAAAAATCCTAGGATTTTGTTGTCGGAATGTCCGATCAATGTCTGACCGTGTGTACGGGGCATAACTGGCAGGTTCTCTAGGTAAAAAACTCTGCATCATATTCTCAATAAACATTTTGCTTAAAGTATATTCATACCCAAACTTTTTTTCTTTTTAGTGTTGCATAGAATAGTACAATGTTAGAACCCCCATCAGTTTAGTCTGCTGTCTAAGGCTCCATTTGAAAGATATAGCAGGTTTTAGCATACCACTACTTAACTTAAAAAATAGTTATATTTCTGTCTGTGTTGCTAGGGCAATCTTTGTCGAGACAGGAGGACAAGGAAATTCTTCAACAGAGCCCTGGACAACAATAAAATCAGGCATTAATACTTAATCCTTTCACTTTCTTTCCAAAACTAAAAAGGAAAGTTTGTCTAAGATACACTTATGCCCCATACACATTAGCGGATTTTCTGTCGGAAAAAACTTGGATGGTTTTTCCGACGGAATTCCGCTCAAGCTTGGCTTGCATACACACGGTCACACAAAAGTTGTCTGAACTTTCGAACGTCAAGATCGCGGTGACGTACAACACTACGGCGAGCCGAGGAAAATGAAGTTCAATGCTTCTGAGCATGCGTCGAATTGTTTCCGAGCATGCGTAGGAATTTTGTGCGTCGGAATTTGTACAGACGATCGGAATTTCCGATCTGAACTTTTTCCGACCGAAAAATAGAGAACCTGCTCTCAATCTTTTGCTGCCGGGAATTCCGCCAGCAAAAGTCTGATGGAGCATACACACGGTTGGAATTTCTGACCAAAAGCTCACATCGGATTTTTGCTGGGGGAATTTCCGATCGTGTGTATGGGGCATTAGATCCCTTTCCTATCACGCTACATCTTTGAATGGCAGATTAGGGCCGAACATCCCCCGCGGCAGAACATGCAAACTGACAAAAAGTTTGTGCGAACACGCAAACACCGTTAAAGTCTATGGGACCCGAACGTGAAAAATCAAAAGTGCTAATTTTAAAGGATAATATGCAAGTTATAAAAAGTGTTTGGGGACCTGGGTCCTGCCCCAGGGGACATGTATCAAAGCAAAAAAAAAGTTTTAAAAATGGCAGGTTTTTTGGGAGCAGTGATTTTAATAATGCTTAAAGTGAAACAATAAAAGTGAAATATTCCTTTAAATATCGTGCCTGGGGGGTGACTATAGTATACCTGTAAAGCGGCTCATTTTTCCCGTGTTTAGAACAGTCCCTGCAGCAAAATGACATTTCTAAAGGAATAAAAGTCATTTAAACTGCTTGTGGCTGTAATGTATTGTCGTGTCCCCGCAATATATATGAAAATCATTGAGAAAAACGGCATGGGTCCCCCCAGCCCATTACCAGGCTTTTTAGGTCTCTCTAGCCACTCTGTTGCTGACCCGGCTTGTTCTGTGACACTCTTTCAGCCTCCTGCATCTGCTCCTGTACTGCTCGTCTGTGTATGACCCGGCCTGTCTGACCTTCCTGTGTTCCAATTCCTGGGACCATCCTCCTGCATCCTGTAAGTGTCTGACTGCCTGCTTCAGCCTCCAGTCTGCTGCATCCCACCTGCTGTTCCAGGTGTCTCAGCAACTTCCAGAGATTCAGATCTGCCCACCAGCTGTTGATCCTGCCAGGCACTCGTGCTGTCCTGTACTCCTGTGCTTCCTGTCTGCTCTACCAGGGGCCGCGAGTCAGGGACATAAGAGAGGCCTCTGCATTTCGGGCTCAACAACCAGGTAGGTGACAGTATCAGACAGCCATGTTTGAGCCCGTGCATGGAGCCTCTCCCATGGATGAACTGTGCTTACATCTAACAGGCCCAACTTCAGCCAGCACCTCCGCTTCACCTGCAGTAGTGATGTTACCCTCAGAACCTCATGTACCCACACCTGAAAGATTCTCAGGAGACCGCCACAAATTAAGGGCCTTCCGTAACTCCTGTGAGGTTTACTTCACTCTCCAGCCTTGCACCCTCTCTCTAGAGACCACCAAAGTGGGCTTCCTGATTTCCCTGTTGCAGGATAAGCCTCAATCCTGGGCACACCGATTACTGAAACAAAAGGCTGCAGTTCTGACTATCTGACCACATTTCTGGATGCCATGGCACAACTGTATGAGGATCCTCAGCCGTCTGCAACTGCAGAAGCCACACTTTATTCTTTACAGCAAGGCCACAGAGCAGTGGAGGATTATGTTGCTGAGTTCAGGCGATGGAGCACTGGCACAAGCTGGAATGACACAGCCCTCCGCTACCAGTTTCATATGGGACTGTCAGATCCTCTCAAGGATTTACTGGCTAGGGTAGGGGTACTGCAGACCCTGGATGCACTTATCAACTTGGCCATACAAATTGATCGACGTCAGCAAGAAAGCAGATCTGAAAGTATCATGAGTCAACCTCGCCCTACCTGGATGTTACCAAGAGTCTCCAGTCCATCTAACCCAGCTCCCCCAGTGCAATCAGTTTCAACTCCAGACATCTCTAAACCTATGCAACTGGGCATACTTCTTCCCTCTCTCACTGGAGAGGAGCGCCAACGGAGAGGTTTGAATAACCTATGTTTGTACAGTGGGGAACCTGGACACTATGTAAGAACCTGCCCGGCTAAGCTCAGTAAGTGTCTCTGACCGAACTCCTGCTGCGATTAATGCCTCTTCTCACCTCTCTGTTCCTGTTCTGTTACAGCTGCTTGGAAAGAAGATTCAAGTAACCGCTATTATTGATTCGGGAGCATGCAGTTGCTTCATGGATTCCACTTTCGCAGCAAGACACTCAATTCCTCTATTACCTAAGACTCAAGGAATTCTTGTTCATCTTGCTGATGGGTCAGCCATCAAATCGGCACCTGTCACACAGGAGACAACCCCTCTGCCAGCTACCATTGCCAGCCGCCATCAAGAGCTACTACGTCTTGACATCATCACATCTCCTCGGTTTCCTGTCATCCTCGGCATGCCTTGGCTCCAGGCCCACAACCCCCACATCAATTGGGCCACTAGACAGATAACCTTCCCTTCTCCTTACTGCCTCCAATACTGTCTTCAGGAAAATTCCAGTAACTCCGCTTCTTTACTATGTCTGGACTCTGATATCCGCCAGTCAGTCCCAGAGGTGTTTCACGACTTCCTGGATGTGTTTAGTAAAAAAGGTGCAGAAACACTTCCACCTCACAGAGTGTATGACTGCCCTATCGAGCTCCTCCCTGGGGCTGAGATCCCCTTTGGGAGAATCTTCCCTCTCACCGAACAAGAGTTAGTTACACTCAAGGAGTAAATCGATGAGAACCTGAGAAAAGGGTTCATCCACCCATCCATCTCTCCGGCAGGAGCTGGCATCTTTTTTATAGAGAAAAAAGACCATTCTCTTCGTCCCTGTATTGATTATCGCAAACTCAATAAAATTACCATCAAGAATCGCTATCCTCTCCCCTTAGTACCCGCACTCTTCCAGAGGCTGAGGGCTGCAACCATTTTCACTAAACTTGACCTTCGAGGGGCCTATAATTTGGTTCGCATCAGGAATGGGGATGAGTGGAAAATGGCTTTTCGCACCTGATTCGGACATTTTGAGTAACTGGTGATGCCGTTCGGACTGTGCAATGCTCCTGCCACCTTCCAGCACTTTATCAATGATATCTTTCGAGATTACTTAGACCTGTTTGTTATCGTTTACCTGGACGACATTCTGCTTTTCTCCTCCTCTATCGACAGTCATCGCAAACATGTTAAATGTGTTCTGAGCTGCCTCCGCCAACACGGCCTATATGCCAAAGCCGAAAAGTGCGAATTTGAAAAACAAAGCATACAATTTCTGGGATTGATTATTTCCATCGAAGGCATCAAGATGGACCCTCAAAAGATCTCTGCTATTTTGGAATGGCCTGCTCCCACAGATAAGGGGGTCTAGCGGTTCGTTGGATTTGCAAACTTTTATCGGAAATTCATTTCATGGTTTTTCAGCCACTATTTCCCCTATTACCCAGCTTACCAAGCAAGGAATCCATTTCCACTGGACCCCTGAAGCTCAGGCAGCCTTTGACTCTCTCAAAAAACTGTTCACCTCTACCCCATTGTTGAAGCATCCCAACCCTGCCTTGCCGTTCGTCTTGGAGGTTGACGCTTCCAAAATTGCTGTCTGTGCAGTGCTCTCACAATGCCAAGGACCCAAGTCTATCTTATTCCCTATTACCTTCTTTTCCCATAAGTTGTCCATCCTGGAAAGGAACTATGATGTCGGGGACAGGGAACTTTTGGCAATTACGCTGCCAGCAGAGTTACCCAGTGAAAGAAAGGTAACGTCCCTGTCCATGCCTGCTGGACCATAAGTCAGAGGTAACTCTACTCATTCTTCCATAAAACAAACTCCCTTCATTGCCAACTACGGGTACCATCCATCATTCCTACCTAACTCTTTCCCAGAATGCTCGGTGCCAGCCGCTCTCAAAACCATAAACTTCTTTAACACATATAACAAACTGCTGCAGGAAACTATGGCTAAGGCGCATGAACTCAACAAGGAGATCTTTGATAGGAAGAGATGGGGAGAATTATCCCTAAAGCCCGGAGATCAGGTATGGCTATCTACTGTGAATCTAAGGTTAGCTTGCCCTTCTAAGAAGTTGGGTCCTAGGTTCATGGGTCCTTTTCCTGTAAAGAGAAGGATGAATGAGGTGGCCTACGAGTTGAAACTACCAGATTCCTTTCTTGTACACCCTGTTTTCCACGTCTCCTTAAGCCTGCTGTTGCTAATCCTTTTTCAGGACGAAGTACGGATCCCCCTGAGCCTGTGATTGTTAATGGGGAAGAGGAATATGAGGTGGAAGCAATCATGGACTGCCGGAAAAGAAATAATCAGACCCAATTCTTGGTGAAATGGAAGGGTTACGGCCCAGAAGAAAATTCTTGGGAACCGGAAAGTAACATTCATGCCAAGAGGCTAATCCAGTCTTTCAAGAGAGGTCACCCTGAAAAACTGGCCCAGTTGGGCATCTTGGGGGGCAATGTCAGGAAAGGCTTGCTGGGAGCAGCAGTGCTATGCAAGTGGGTGCGCGCTTGCGGGTGCCTGTGCATACACGCATGCGCAAATGTACGTCTATGCGCATGGGCACGTGCGCGAGAGTGTGATTACTGGTGCCAGGCACAAAATTTAAACTTTGCCATGACAAGCGAATCTTGCTGTCTGATCTACAGCGTTCCCTGAGAGTTATCCATGTTCCTAATCTGTTCCTGTATTATCCGGCTTGCCTTGTGATTACTCTTTGCCATCCGCCTGCACCTGACCTCCGCCTGTCCACGACCTCACTCCTGTCTAATCCTCTGGCTCATCTGCATCAGTCTGTTGCCGACTCGGCTTGTTCTGTGACACTCCTTCAGCCTCCTGCATCTGCTCCTGTACTGCTCGTCTGTGTATGACCCGGCCCGTCTGACCTTCCTGAGTTCCAATCCCTGGAACCATCCTCCTACATCCTCTGAGGGTCTGCCTGCCTGCTTCAGGCTCCAGTCTTCTGCATCCCACCTGCTGTTCCAGTTGTCTCAGCAACTTCTGGAACTTCAGATCTGCCCACCAGCTGTTGATCCTGCCAGGCACTCGTGCTGTCCTGTACTCCTGTGCTTCCTGTCTGCTCTACCAGGGGCCATGAGTCAGGGACATAAGAGAGGCCTCCCTCTGCATATCAGGCTCAACCAGGTACATGACACAGGCTCTGGAAACGCATTGCACAAACCTTTCTGCAAGGCCTCCCAAAGATGTTTCATCCTCTGCTCCCACTGCGAAGGCTGGATAAGTTCTGCAACCTTACCCTTGTAATGTGGTCAAGAAGGGTTGCCAGCCAGTACTGATCCCTCTCCTTGATACTACGAATCCTAGGGTCCTTTCACAGACTTTGCAGGATCAGGGAGGCCATGCAGCATAAGTTTTCAGAGGCATTCAATCCTGAGTCCTCTGGGTCACTAAGGATCACATGATCTGCAACCACCTCCTCCCAGCCAAGTACAACTCAATGGGTTTCTGGGGACTGAAAACGATCCCTTGAAGACTGCTGCTGATGCTGAGTGTTATCCTCCACCTCCATGCTGACACAATCCTCCTCTTCTTCTTCCTGTGTGATCGGGGGGCCTGCAGGAATACTATCTGGATATAGGGGGCCTTGAGAGGTAAGGAAGTTCTCCTCTTCCTCCTGCTGTTCTGCCTCAAGTGCCCTGTCCATTATTCCACAAAGCGTGTGCTCCAACAGGAAAACAAGAGGGACAATATCACTGATGCATGCACTGTCACTGCTCACCATCCTCATGGCCTCAAATGGCGACAGGACAGTGCATGCATCCTTGATCAGTAGCCACTGGCATGGTGAAAAAAAGCCAAGCTCCCCTGACCCTGTCCTGGTGCCATACTCACACAGATACTCATTGATGGCCCTCTGCTGCATGTGCAGCCGCTGCAGCATTGCCAACGTTGAGTTCCACCTGGTGGACATGTCACAAATTAGGGGGTGCTTTGGCAGGTTGCATTCTCTTTGAATGTCAGCCAGCCGAGCACTGGCATTATATGACCGGCAGAAATGACCACAGACTTTCCTGGTCTGCCTCAGGAGATCCTGTAAGCCAGGGTACCTGCTCAAGAACTGCTGCACCACAAAATTCAGGACGTGAGCCAACATGGGAACATGGGTCAAGTGTCCCTCTCGGAGGGCGGAGAGGAGGTTGGTGCCATTGTCACATACAACCATTCCTGGCTGAAGCTGGTGTGGCGTCAACCACCTCTGAAACTGCCCAGAGCTGACAGAATCTCTGCCCCAGTGTGGCTCCTGTCCCCTAAGCAGACCAACTCAAGCACCGCATGGAATCTTTTTGCCTGAGTGCTTGCATAGCCACTTGAATGCCTACAGAGCTGGTTTAGAGGACAAATCTGCAAAGGAAGAGGCCATAGAGGAAGAAAAAGAGGAGGGGGTGAAGGAGAGAGCTGTGGCAGAATCGCCACTAGCATTTTGGAGGTGTGGTGGTGGAACAAGCTCCAACAATACTGAACCCTGTCCTGCATCCATCCCAGCTGCCTGCAGAGTTACCCAGTGCGCTGTGAAAAAAAGGTAATGTCCCTGTCAATGCCTGCTGGACCATGAGTCAGCGGTAATATGCACCTTGCTGCAGACCACCCTGTCCAACGAGGCCAAGACATTGCCTTCCACATGCTGATATTGAGCCGGAATGGCCTTCCGTGAAAAGAAATGGCATTTGGGAACCTACCACTGTAGGGTACCGGGTACCAGGTACCGCACATTCCACAAATTCGCAAAAGGGGGCAGAGTCTACCAGCTGAAAAGGCAGCAGTTGCAGTGCTAGCAATTTGGCCAAGCTAACATTCAGACGCTGAGCATGTGGATGGTTGGGACTGAATTTCTTTCGACGGTTTAGCAATTGGGATAGGGAAATTTGCCTGCTAAAATCGGATGATGGTGTACCACTAGCAGATTGGCCGCAAGTACTTGGGACACCTATTTCTATACCTTCATTCCTCTCAGTGCAGGTTTCTGAGAGGACTGGAGGTATAGTGGGGTTGGAGATCCCAGCTGATAAGGAGAAAGGAGAGGTCCACCTTTTTCTTTGATGTGGGTCTTTTAACTGCTGTTGCCAACGGACTGCATGGGAGGTCGTCATATGTCTGGTCAAGCATGTGGTGCCCAAGCGGCTGCTGTTTTGGCCAAACTTGATACACTTCAGACATATGTTGCATACAGCAATGCGGGGAGTCAGCAGCACCCTGCACCTGCTTAGCTCTGCGGTGTGATGCAATAGGGTGGCTGCCCTTAAGCTGCCCCCTGGAGGGCATCCTGCCTCTTTGGAGATTGTGCCTCTTCCTCCTCTCTTCTATCAGGCACCCAAGTAGTCAGTGACCTCATCATCCCCTCCCTCCTCGTCACTGGAGCAAACTTGGCAGTATGCTGCAGCTCGGGGAACATGGCTGCCAGTTTCTTGTCCTTCTTGGGCACCCCCTCTCTCTCATCGGAGCCTTCAAATCATTGCACATCCTCCTGCAGCATGTACCCAACACTGTAGTCGAATAGTTCGGGGGACTCCTCCATGCATGATGGTGGGGCTAGGGAAGGAGTGACTGTTGACATGGAGCCGATGGAATAGGCTGCTTTGGCAGCTGCATTGGCAGGCAAACTACTCTGAGCCTGGATAATAGAGGATGAGGAGGATGAGGACGGCTTTGTTATCCATTCCACCAACTCTTCTGCATGTTGCGGCTCAAAAACATGGCCATCTGCAGAAAAAAAGGACAAGCGTGCCCTACGGCCATGTGCTGAGGATGCATCTTGTCCATGACCAGCCTTGTTGACTGTAGACACAGAGCCTACTTACCCTCTTTTAGTGGCCTGTGAGCGCCTGACTCTCCTTGGTAGCCTTCCAGACATGCTGTAAATTTTGTTTAGCAAAACCACACCACACTGTATTGTGTACTGTGTACACCACCAGAAAAGTAGTAGCAACTGCACTAGGGGTGCACGGTACTGTGTACACCACCAGAAGTATAATAACAACTATGGGTGCACTGTCTTGTGTACACCACCAGAAAAGTAGTAACAACTGCACTAGGGGTGCACGGTATTGTTTACACCACCAGCAGTGTAATAACTATGGGTGTACTGTATTGTGTACTGTGTACACAACCTGAAAAGTAGTAACAAATGCACTAGGGGTGCACGGTAATGTGTATACCACCAGCATTGTAATAACTATGGGTGTACTGTATTGTGTACTGTGTACACAACCTGAAAAGTAGTAGCAACTGCACTAGGGGTACACATATTGTGTACACCACCAGAAGTGTAATAACAACTATGGGTGTACTGTATTGTGTACTGAGTACACCACCAGAAAAGTAGTAGCAACTGCACTATGGGTGCACAATACTGTGTACTGTGTACACCGCCTAAAGTATATTATAAAAAGTACACCAGGAATGGCCTGCAGTCAAATATAGGCTTGACTACACTGGATGCAGTGCATATATATATATATATATTAAATACACTGCAGCTAACTGAATAACCTGCCTGCCTGCTCTCTCCTGATCTAAATCACACTCTCTCTCCATCCATGCCAACAACACACTACACAGGGCCGACGTGCAGGCAGCCTTATATAGGGTGGGATGTGGACTTAGTCCCCTGATCCATAATTGGCCAAAGGCACCCTGCTGTCAGTGTGAGGAGAAAAAAAAGATTACCAAGCTTTTGTTTACATCATGTGATCAGCTGTCATTGGCTGACAGCTGATCATGTTGTAAGGGGCTGGGATCAGCCCCTTACTTGGATCTGTGATCACCCGAGTCTCAGTGACTCAGTGATCACAGCACGCATGATGCAGGGAAATTCAGGTCCGTGCTGTGGCTGTCATTTGGCTATAGCGTGGACACCAAGTGGTTAAATCTTTTAAACCCCCTCCCCCTTTTACACATTTTATCTTAATGGCGTCTTTATGGAAATACTTATTCCTGTGCACCTACACATTAACCCCTAATCTCTATCCTCCCACTGTATCTGACCTGTACATTAATCTCCTTATCTCCTTCTCCCTTTGTATCTGACTTGTATAAGCAGTATAAAGCACATTATCAACAAGACCCGTGTCTCAGCCCCCTCAATACCAGCATATTTCTTTATTTCCATTAGAAAGTGGCAAAAAAGAGATCACCTTGGAATGTCTACTTTCCAAAAAAGGGTCATTATTGAGGTGTTTGTACTATCCTGGCATTTTAACTAAATCACAAAGCAAGGGAAACATTTTTTTCATAATTTTGGTATATTATAAAACCCAGTGTTTGAAAAGAAAGCGTTATCTGTCCATTAAAAGATACAAAATTAATTTGGGTAAAGCACTGCAAAATGTAGTTATTTTCACTTCTAAAATTTTGTTGTAAATTTTTATTTGCAATAACAATAAATCTTATCTACCTAAGTCAATTAATGTATCACAGCACTGGAAACTGAAAAATGACCTGGCAATGAATGTGTTATGCCGTGTACACATGGGCGGACTTTTCGGCATCAAAGGTCCTATGGTCTTTCCAACGGACTTTCGACGGACTTCCAATGGACTTTCGAATGAATAGACTTGCCTACACACGATCACACCAAAGTCCGATGGATTCGTAAGTGATGACGTACGACCGGACTAAAATAAGGAAGTTGATAGCCTGTAGCCAATAACTGCCCTAGTGTGTGATGGTTTTCGTCCGTCGGACTAGCATACAGACTAGCGGATTTTTCGAATAGACTCGAGTCCGTCGGAAAGATTTGAAACATGTTCCAAATCTAAAGTCCGTCTAATTTTCGACCATAAAAAGTCCGCTGCAGGTCCGATGAAGCCCACACATGGTCGAATTGTCCCAAGGAATCGTTCTGTCGGACAAGTTTGGTCAAAAAGTCCGGCCGTGTGTACATGGCATAACACTGGCTGATGCTCAGCTGGTTATAAAAATTGTGTAATAGTGAGATATGATTTGAAAAATACAGAAAAAATATTTTGAGTTTGCATACACTTTGAAAATAAGCTAAATAGTTAAAAAAACTGTTATTGGTTCAATATGATAGGCCAGTAAATGTTATCTACTCTAAGATGTTTGTTTACCAATTTCTATTTATGACCACTTTCTATTTCTGAATGTTAATCATTAGAAATCTTCAGAAAGAGTACAGCTTATTTACCTTATAAAGGATACTAATATATCTATATCTAAATATAAATATATATATATATATATATATATATATATATATATATATATATGTGAATATAGCTTCAGATCATAAAATATAAATATATAAATAATTTTCAGGTAAAAGAAAAAAAATAAAATCATGTAATTTAAATGGTTTAGTAAAAGGTTCATGTGTTAGGAAACACTTTTCCTAACTTTTATATTCGTAGAAAAACATTTTATGTCTGGAAATTAAGAGTTGGTTCTCTGTTATTGAAAGGATTATCTATAAACAATTGCACTTTCTCACATTTAAACTTCAAGGGAATACTCCATATGTTGCTGTGTTACCAACTGACAATTAAAGAGGACGTGATCTGAACACTAACAAAGCAAGCTAAGCTTTTGTTAGGTGTCTTCCAGACGGCATGTTTATCAGAAGACTGCTTTTTTCACTGTTACTGGAAAACAATATTTTCAATGCAAATATTCACACAGATTAAAAACAATGGTCACTATTGTCTTTATAGTAGCATCCTGCAAAGCCCGACACTACAGGATTCAGTGTGGGAAAGAAAGACTCAACACTGGAAACTAATACAACTCTGTTGATAACTTGATCAGTGTGCTACTGCTCCTTTATTACCCAAGCAGCAGACTTTGGGTGAGTCTTTCATCAAGTTGTACTTTTAAACTACTGTGAAAAATTTCAAGGTCAGATCATGAATGCTTCTTTGAGACTGTCTATCTTAAAGAAGAAAAGACAATGCTAAAATAACTCATACATTTTTTTCCCCATTTTCTTCTTAGTTCGTTTGCCAGGAATTTTAAAGATCTAAATCAGAATTTGGATTTGGAATCTGAAATCAGAATTTGGAAAAAGGCCCTCTCATGATGCACGTGTTTCGTATGCTGTTGACAGAACTCCCCACATACGTTTTATATAGCTTACCATGTGATCTGCCCTTTAAATTCAATGTGGTTAATCAATGTAGGCGATACTAGTTTTATTATACCACAACTGTAACTTCAGAAGTTTTTTTTTCATTTTAAAACAGTATTCAGAAACTAACAATTTGGAATTTGATATAACATCTATACTCATATGGGAAATAGCTTCATTTTTATTATTAGACAATTGATGACAAATATTGAATATGGCTTCCCAAGTGAAACACTAATTATTTACGTGCAGCGTTAATTGGAAGGTGTTCTGATATCTGTCTTTTGAGGATCCAACTGACTGATCACGTTATTATTTTATTTATTGTTTCAGTCTTTTAAATGTCAGTAAGTTTCTCACAGGAATAGAAAGTACCAGATATATAATTTTTTGAAATATAGTATTCTTATCTTCTGAACAATAATTATTGGTTGAGAAATATTTGTTTTCTCAAGCTGGACTTACATTATGTTTAAAGTGTCACGTAGCATTTGGCCACACTTCAAAATGTGAATGGGGCATTGACATAATACTGTTGTATTCATTTGTATAATCTATTTGATATTGTATAAATATATAATATCTTTATATCTAAGTGTGTGTGGGCCCCTTGTCCTAAAAAAGGAGCTACCAGTAAATTAAGATTTGCTGGGCTGTAGTTAACCTGGTTGATTTGTAGTCTTTGTGATCATTTGGGTTTTTGCCGAAGCTCAGTATAGCTGTAGTTCCTCCCTTTTTGACAGGTGTCACTGGTACCCTTAGCATTAGTATGATGAGCTGCAGTGAAACTGAGTTTTGAATATGCATTCTTCTCTCAGCCAATCAGTAGGAGTTTCATGGCCACTGAGCATGCTGGGAAAGAGTATACATATTCAGGGAGGTCAAGCAATTAAGGTTTTTCCCACCCAAACCTTGGTCTCGTTTGGATGTGTGAGGGAGAGCACTATTGGGTGAGACCTGAAGCATAAGGTATAGCCATGTGCTTGAGTCTCTGCTAGAGAAAGCCTGTTTCCTAATACAAGCATGACAGCATATAAGTGCTGGCTAGCTCAGCACCTATTCCCAATTCCAGGACCGTGTATATTATAAAAGGAGTCAGCTCCCACCAGGCAGCATTCTCCTTTTTGCCTCAGTGCTCCGCCGTGTGCTACTGTTTCAAGCAAGACTTTTTTTTCCCCCTCACCTTGCTGGATGTATCTGGCCAAGCTGCACAGGTTCAAGCCTCTCCTGTGTCAACGTTTCCCGCTGTACAGGCTGTAAATCTCCTAGATGGAGGAAGCCTCCCCCCATATTCCATATATTGGGGTTGCAGGCAGCTGGTCTCTGAGGAATTGCTCCTTCATCATGACTCCGTGGATGAACATTCATTGGACTTCCTGTTGGCCATGAGGCGTGCTGGTGGTAAGGCACCACATGGTGCACAAGTCTATAGTGTTCAGTTATATGGATTTAGAAGTTCTCTGCAGGTATATGCTGTTAACTTGCACCACTTAAAGTAGCTATCACACATGTGAAACTTTCTAGCTTGTCCATAGTTTCAGTCTGTCTTATTATTGCCTCACAGGTTGTGGCTTGTGTCTGCACTACTGCTAAATGCTTAGGCTGATAGCAGGTGTGCTGTGCTGAGCTGAAGCCTGAGTCATCTGGGACTGCTCAGGTGCTGTGACCGGCTATGGATAGCTGGGTGGCAGGCCCTTGGGTCTCAGTGGCTGGCTGCGGATGGCGGCTTTCACAGTTGTGAATGGTGATATGACACTGCAATGGTCTGCAGATGAATGTGTGTGTACTACTTGTAGTAGACTGCATAGATGTGTGGTTTGCTGCTTGTAGTGGATTACTGTTGACGTTTTTTAGCAAATACTCCCAGGTAATATGTCTCCAGCCTTTCAGCCATCTGTGAGCCAGTAGCAATCAGCATTCCTAGAGACCAGCCATGTTCACTAAGGTGAGGGCAGGCAAGTACATTTTTAACCTAAAAGAGTGCACATTATGGGCATAATGGATTGCAAATCTCTCCAGCCCCCAACACCAACATCACTTCTCCAGAGGAGGAGAGGCTACCTGTTCCTTCAACAGGGATAGGCCCTCTTTAGCCCTGAAGGAACCACTCTGCAGTCAAATTCCAGGAGAAGCAGACTAAAAAAGATCACACTACAATAATTGTCCTGGGCTTGTGGTAGCTGGATTACCTGCCAAGATGTGATGCCAAGTTGCATTGGAAATGAAGACGTTTACAATACTAAGTAGTGTTTTGTGGCCTGCTGTTGAGCTCACTTTGGTAGCTAGGCTGTCTGGATCACAGACAAAAGGAAAGCAAAACTTTGGCCAGTAATGAACGCTCTATGATATCTGATCCCAGAGTGAAAATAAAATGGCCATTGAGCCAGTTCAGCCACTGTGGATGCAAGACTGTATGCTGTTTCTCTAGTAGTCTGCTGTGGTCAGTTAACCCTTATGGGTCATCCCACAGGCAACACATACCACTTCTAAGTTGGATTGGTGACTGTTCAAGTTGGATCCAGTGATATCTAGAAGAGGGATTAACCCCTTATGATAGTCTTCAATGATCAGAGGATAACCAAAAGGCACAGTAATGAAGAGTGAGTGACAGGTTAAACCTGGGAAAAACTATAGAAGAGACTGAAAGAATCCATGATCCTCTTTATCTATTGGCCTAAAGCCGAATCTACTTCTTTCTAGGAACAACGTTTTTTCCATCCAAATTGCCCAGTAGGTGTCAGTCGGCAGAATTTTATGGGCATTGGGTTCAGGATCTGTGGGTCCTGTACATTAACCATTTGCCGCCTGCCCACTGTCAAATGATGGAGGCACGGTGTGGCTCTCGTTCTGGGTGGACGTCATATGACTGGGCACCCAAACGGCCTCTCCCGAACACTCGCGGTGGCGCGCAGCGCGGCGATCGTGTTCACGCGGTGTTGCTAGGACACAGCCTTACCCCGATTGCTGTAAAGAACCGCTGACCACTCTTTAATTACGTGATCTGCTGTGTCCAATCACAGCCGGTCACATGTAAATCACATGTAATCAGTGCTCTTCGTCTCACACTGACAGTGTGTGGAGAGGAGAGCCAATCAGCATCTCCTCGCAGGGGACAGTAAGAGATGTAATCAGGGCACTCATGATCAGTGCCCTGATTACATTAGAGTGCCAGAAGTGCCACCAATCAGTGCCCATCAGTGCCAACAATCAGGGCCCAACAGAGCCAGCGATCAGTGCCCATTAGTGATGCCAGTCAGTGCTGGCTTTCAGTGCCCATCAGTAATGCCCATCAGTAATGCCCATGAATGCCCATCAGTAAAGCCCACCAGTACCCATTAGTGCTGCCCATTAGTGCCGTCTATTCATGCCACCTATCAGTGCCCACCAGTGCCAGCTATCAGTGCAAGTCAGTGCCGCCTATCAGTGCCCACCATTGCCACCTATCAGTGCTGCCTATCAGTGCTCATCAGTGCCACATATCAGTGACACCTATCAGTGCCCATAAGTGCAGAATATTAGTGCCTCCTCATCAGTGCCACCTAATTAGTGACCATAAGTGCCACCTCATCAGTGCCCATCGGTGCAGCCTATCAGTGCCGCCTCATCAGCGCACATCAGTGAAGGAGAAAAATTACTTATTTACAAAATAGAAACACAAACTAAGAAAAACTTTATTTTTTTTCAAACTTTTCATTTTTTTAGTAAAAAAATAAAAATTCCAGCAGTGATTAAATACCACCAAAAGAAAGCACTTGTGTGAAGAAAATGATAAAACATTTCACATGGTTACAGTGTAGCACGACAAAGCAATTGTCATTCAAAGTGTGACAACCCTGAAAGCTGAAAAATGGCCTGGGCAGGAAGGGTTTGAAAGTGCCCTGTAGGTAAGTGGTTAAGGAAGTCACTGGAATTTCCATTCCTCTCCTCCAACTCATTTCATTCTCTCCATAACACAGGAGAAAAAAGTTTAACCCTGCGCTTACCCAACAGGACAGCAGCTCACACAACAAATAAGGATTTTGTCAAAATTAAAGTGCACAGACAAGTGTAGCGCTATAGGTTTTAAGAAGCTTATTGATGTAACTCATGTAAATTTACAAGAAGGAAAAAACGTCTATGTCGATCCACAATAGATTAAAAGTTTGACAAATTAACAAGTAAAGTCTCTGATGTTCCTCAGGTATTTCCTAGACTGCAAAAGACTGCTGTTAGTCCAAAAGGTATATAATTCCTTTTTCACCACGTGGATAACACATGCAGAGATATATGTGTGATGGACCCTCCACATAGAAAAGAGTGAAGGCTTACCAGAAGGATTGAACTCATAGGAACGTATGTTCAATGAGTCAATCTAGCATGTATCACCAACAGGCAACCAAAAGGAAGGACCTCCCAACTGGATGGCGACAAAACTCCAAACATATCCAGACTCCTGACGGAACTATCTTTGAAATGGATGGCAAACCTTCCCATAGATCATCCCGAGCTCTGCAGAGGCGCCGCATCTGCTGCCATCACCAAACCATCAATTAAGATTGTATAAATGAAAGGGGGAGTTTTGGGACTTTAAATGAGGCACAATGAATTTACCGCCATCCCTGATTCAGGTAAACAAGAAAGGAATGTGGGACTTTGAATGAGGCAATTGACTTGTGGAGGTATTATTCACATATTTTTTTCAGAACACTATATTTGCAATCATCCCCACACATGTGGAATGTGTTGTGGTGATCGGGCATGCTATGTGGATTTTTTTTGGGCCGGGGTGGGGTTCCTTGTCTCAGCTTCGGAACAGACAACCAGTTTGGGGTTGATGAATGGCATATAGCCATGAAACACGTTGAGTGTCCATGGGGTGCTCAGTCAAGTCTGGCACATTACCTATTCACTGGCCCATATATCCTTTTTATACATTCAAAATGAATTGAGTACAATGTAATTATTAATTAGTATGTGTATCTTCCTCTGTTTTTACAGCAGCTCTATTGCATATGTTGTACCAATGCCTGTTAATAGGAAATATCTTGTACTATATTTACAATTAATCATGCTCAAGATTGATATCATTCATCTTATTGCCAAATTCTAATTAAACTCGGATCAAATTTGGATGAGTCATCATTGGGAGAAGGCCAACTAATCTCATTATAATAATGACATTCCTGGAAGCAGTTCTGATAACTAACAAAAATACGGTAGAGTTAACTTAAAGGAAACGGCCGTATGAGTATCTCTCTTGAACAAGTCATAGCTCTTTTCAATCTGTTGCATCCCAGGGCCTCAGTGGTACAGATGTAGTCTGTAGTAATCCAATGTGTTCAATGGAAGGTTGAGAACTTTATTAACAAGTGTCAATAGTAATGGAAGGCTTGCCTCCTGTACTAGGAACATTGACTCCACATAAGTGACAAGTCCAAATGGTGGTGGCTAATGTCTTTCTCCTTTATCAGCTACCTGACATACCAATCATTCCAATCTGTTTACTTTATTGGGTACCCATACCAATGGTGGACAAAAATGTCCAACATCAATAGTTGCAGTGGTTCTCAGGCTAAAGTCGCTCTAAAAAGAGCCTCAGCTATGCTCCAAAGAGTCATCAAAATTGTAAGGTCCTATCTTTGCTGTCAAGAAGCAATGCAAGACTAGTCAACTTCTGCCAGAGGTACAGTTGTGCTCATAATTTTACATGCCCTGGCAGAATTTGATTTCTTGGCCATTTTTCAGAGAATATGAATAATAACACAAAACTTTTCTTTTTACTCATGGTTAGTGTTTGGCTGAAACCATTTATTATCAATAAACTGTGTTTACTGTTTATAAATCATAATGGCAACAGAAACTACCCAAATTACCCTGATCAAAAGTTTAAATACCCTGGTGATTTTGGCCTGATAACATGCACACAAGTTGACACAAAGGGGTTTGAATGGCTATTAAAGGTAACCATCCTCACCTGTGATCTGTTTGCTTGTAATTAGTGTGTGTGTGTGTGTGTGTATAAAACGTCAATGAGTTTCTGGACTCCTGACAGACCCTAGCATCTTTCATCCAGTGCTGCACTGATGTTTCTGGATTCTGAGTCATGGGGAAAGCAAAAGAATTGTCAAAGGATCTCTGGGAAAAGGTAGCTGAACTGTATAAAACAGTAAAGGGATATCCAAGGAATTGAGAATGCCAATCAGCAGTGTTCAAACTCTAATCAATTGGAAAATGAGGGGTTCTGTGGAAACCAAACCATGGTCAGGTAGACCGACTAAGATGTCAGCCACAACTGCCAGGAAAATAGTTCGGGATGCAAAGAAAAACCCACAAATAACTTCAGGTGAAATACAGGACTCTCTGAAAACATGTGGTGTGGCTGTTTCAAGATGCACAACAAGGAGGCACTTGAAGAAAGATGGGCTGCATGGTTGAGTCGCCAGAAGAAAGCCATTACTATGCAAATGCCACAAAGTATCCCACTTACAATATGCCAGACAGCACAGAGACAAGCCTCAAACCTTCTGACACAAAGTCATTGGGCTTGATGACACAAAAATTTAGCTTTTTGGTCACAACCATAAATGCTACATTTGGAGAGGAGTCAACAAGCCCTATGATGAAAGGTGCACCATTACTGGGGGTGTGGTTAACTCGCATGGAGGATTGCGGCTTGAGATCCGAGCTCCAGAGCCCTGACAGAGACAACAGCATCTAACATTGACACAGAGAACCGCTTGCACTCACCCGAGACACGCGCAGCTTCCCGACATCAACCGCTATCGCCAAGAAATGTTGAGGAAGCGACAGGGGGACTGTAAGCCCAAGAAACTAAGAAAAAACGAAAGCCCAAAGGCTGAAGCTGCACTAGAAATAATATGTGAGTATCAAAAAATGAATATTAAAATAAAGCTGCCAGCACCTAGAAGTCTAATATCAAACTCCAAAACCATAAATAAAAAGACAAAAGATGCAGCGCTAAAATAACATGTTAAATAAAAAAAAGCTTAAATAGAAAACAGGATGAGACCAGAGAAAACTAAGGCAGCGTCTCATTAAGATAGCAGCATAGATCAATGGTAAATGATGTGAAAAATAATTATATGAACAATATTGTGAACAATATTGAACAAGCAAAACATATGTGAAAAAATGCTTTACAAGTGAGATATATAAAGGAAAAAAGTCTCATTAGATTTCCATTGAAACAAGAGGTATAGGTTAGGACTTTATATGAGACCATGACCATCCGGTACACAGGTCTCCATCCAATTATATCTGAGAAAAATAAGGGGACTAGGGGAAAAAAAGGGGACAATGGGGACTTTATATGAAACACATCACTAGGGCAGGCTGAGTCATCAGATGTAAAAAAATGTAAATTTATTGATACCACATGAGAAACAAGGTGCAATAGATGATACTCGCATATAGTCAATAGATAAGGTACAAAGTATGTAAAACATGGCAGTAGAACATATAATAGTAGCATAGTAACATGTTATACATTGTAACATAGGTAGATTGCAGCATCATCAAAATTACACCCCACATGTGTATACGTAATTCATATTGTATTAAAATCCAACTGATGGCTAAAACACTAAAATGCCCATGGTAGATACATATTCGTTGTGACATGTCAAAAAGTTATGAATGTTCAGTTGTATTGCTCGACGCGTTTCGTGGAAATTTGTCCACTCATCAGGAGCAGCTATCTGGAAATATCTAGAGTAACGTATAAAGTAGTAATTAATAATATTTAATTACAACAGGAAGAGGGGAAGCAAGACCGCTAGTCCTAACACTCTTACCTGTAGATATATGGTATAATAGTAGTAGGGCATTTTAGTGTTTTAGCCATCAGTTGGATTTTAATACAATATGAATTACGTATACACATGTGGGGTGTAATTTTGATGATGCTGCAATCTACCTATGTTACAATGTATAACATGTTACTATGCTACTATTATATGTTCTACTGCCATGTTTTACATACTTTGTACCTTATCTATTGACTATATGCGAGTATCATCTATTGCACCTTGTTTCTCATGTGGTATCAATAAATTTACATTTTTTTACATCTGATGACTCAGCCTGCCCTAGTGATGTGTTTCATATAAAGTCCCCATTGTCCCCTTTTTTTCCCCTAGTCCCCTTATTTTTCTCATTAGATTTCCAGTCCATAAATCAGCAGGGAAATGACACCCATCCATGAAAATGCAGGAAAAGAAGATTTTAAAGAATATCCTCCGTGTGACTTCACACCCAAGGTGAGTAAAATAGTCTGCTTACCAGATGGCGATGACTGCTATTACAGCAGTCTCAACCAGCGCAGGGAAATCGGTCTCCCCAAAACCCAAGGCACAGTACCGGAACTGCAACTATGAGCAGGTAATTCAACAACGTGACACGTTCATAAACATGGGAGGGTGGCTCTCTGTCATTTCTGTTCTTGCTCATTTCTGTTCTTGAGCAAGAACAGAAATGACAGAGAGCCACCTCAAATGGCAATTAAAATCCTGTCGCTAAACGTGAAAGGACTGAATCATCCTGCAAAAAGGGCATCGCTATGGCAGACAGCGCAACAGACACAAAATATATATATATATATATATATATATATATATATATATATATATATATATATATATATATATATATATATATATTATAATCTGCATTCAAGAAACTCACTTTGTGGAATCTGCCACCCCCACAACCACTTCCCACATATATTCTTGGCATCCAACCACGATAAAAAGAAAAGAGGTGTACTTAGTGGCCATTAACAAAGCTACTGACTTTCTTCTCCATGACAAAATCTCAGACCCTAATGGTCGGTACTTTATCCTGACCTGCACCATTGCAGGAATCAAATACACCTTAGCATCCATGCCCCAAATTCGCGCCAAATAATTAAGCAAAGTGATGAAAAAAATCAATAAATACAGACAAGACTCCTTGATTGTGTGTGGAGACTTTAACATAGCACCAGATCACTCACTGGATACCTCCAACCCCTCCCTCAGGCACGCTTCACCCATGCTGAACTTCCTTCGATCCCACAATCTCTATGATGTCTGGAGATGCCACCACACAATGGAAAAAGACTACACCTACTTTTCGGCCCCACACAACTCGTACTCCAGAATAGACTATTTTTTTAGTAGACAAATGGCTACTACAAAGAATTTCCCACTCCACTATAAATCTCATTACATGGTCGGACCATGCACCCGTGAGCATCACAATAGCATCTTCCACAACTTCTAATCCAACCAGACTTTGGAAGGCCAACACTTGTTGAACAAATCCAACGCCACCTAACTGAATTTTTTCTGAATACTCTAGGGTCTGTCTCCCACTCCTCTACTCTATGGATGCACACAAAGCCTTCATTAGAGGGATATTGATTCAACTAAGCTCAATGGGAAAAAAAAGGAGGACGCGGCATCTTGATGAGCTCACCGCCGAAATCTCCACTGTTGATTCCCAGAAACAAAAAATAAACAAAACCCAACCCATAACCTAAAAATCAAAATACTAGCCCTCCGCCAGAAATTAAGAACTCTTCTCTTGAATTCTTATGAAAAAACCCACCACAGACTAAATGCTGTGTCATACTCTACATCTAATAAAGCAGGGAAAGCCATGGCCAAATGCATCCGGGGCCAATGCAACAAAGCCGCAATCCCCCAAATTTACCACCCCTCTACAAAAGAAAAATTAATTAACCCACATTACATTGCCAATGCCTTTAGTTCATATTATGAATCCTTATACAACCTCAAAAATGACCAAACTACTTTCCAACCCACCCAAGATCTAATCCAGAAATTCTTATCTAAGATACACCTCCCTTCCCTTAGTGAAGATCAGTTACAAGATTTGAACTCCCTTTTTTCGAACCAAGAAACTGCACAAGCAATTCGATCACTACCGACTGGTAAATCCCCTGACCCAGACGGATTACCAGGAGAATGCTACAAACAATTCGGCCCTACACTTACCCCCCACCTACAAAACCTCTTCAAGGACGCCACCTCCTTCTCCATGTTCCCTCCTGAAATGTTGTCTGCAGTAATTGTTGCCTTACCTAAACCAAGTAAAACCCCAGATATTCCCCCAAAACTTCAGACCTATCTCCCTTCTTAATGTGGACATTAAGTTGTATGCCAAATTACTAGCCATTACAGTTTACAAAATACTCCCCCTTCTCATCAATGCCGACTAAACAGGCTTCATTCAAGGTAGGCAATCCTCTGATGCTATGAGACAACTCCTAAACCTCATCCACCTACACCAATGGAACGCCTTCTCTGCTTCTGTCTCTGGACGCATAGAAGGCGTTTGACAGAGTACATTGGAGATATATGACAGAGGTACTGATTAAATTCGGATTTAGAAATTCCATATTATCTGCCATTATGACACTATACTCTGCCCCTTCTGCCAGAGCATATGTGGCAGAAATGCTCTCCACTCCCTTCCATATATCAAATGGCACACGTCAAGGATCCCCTATCACCCCTCATCTTTAACTTAACCATTGAACCGCTAGCAGAATGTATCCGCAGCTCCAGACTATTCTCCGGCCAACACTAAATCAGATATCCTAGATTTGGAGGTAGATGGCACATCCCGCAACCTATTGTCTTTAAAATTTCCATTTCAATGGGCAGACACGGGCATAGAATATCTAGGAATTACCCTAACAATACACCAGAGAAACCTATATAAAGAAAACTTTGCCCGATACAGACAAAAATTTCTCCAGTCCCTCCAACAATTAAAACATACAAATTCTCATGGGCTGCCCATCTGGCGGCATTCAAGATGACCACTCTCACTCAACTTCTTTACCTTTTTCGTACCCTGCCTATCCCAATGCCTAAAAACTACACCAACTCCCTCCAAGCTTCCCTACAAAACTACATTTGGGCGGGAAAAAAACACGAGTGTCTAGAAGCAGACGCATCAAGCACAGATCAGTAGGTGGCTCAGGTCTAGTATATATTGCTGATTATTACACAGCAAACATATTGAGCCAGCTCAGAGAGTGGTTCCTTCCATTGACCTCCACTCGATGGGCATCCCTAGAAAAATATGCAGTCCCAGGAAATGACCTAAAACAGTGGATCTGCAGCCTAAATGCAAGATCTAAAATCCCAAATTTCCTTCCACTTACCATTATAGCAACAGTTAGAGCATGGCATAAATTCACTTTCACCACCTGGAAGGGCACTCCTACAGCACCCATCAAATTACCCATATCTGTTCTTAAATTGCTTATTCCCAACTTCCATTTACACAACTGGCTCGAACATGAATCCCTATCCCTGATGGACCTAATCCAAAAAGGTTGGATAAAACCCTTCCACACACTCAAAACAGTACTAAATCTCAGCTCAGAATCTTACTATCAATACATGCAAATTGCTCACTGTCTTCAGAGCAACTATTGATCTCTATCCACACAAAAGCAATAGCATACTACTCACCCCATATCTCTGGAGGTAAAGGTATCTCCCTATTTTACAATGTACTACAAGAAAAGACTCAATTCTAACACTCCCTGCCCTGGCCTTCAACCAATGGGAGCACGATCTAGGCAGATCATTTACAGAAAAGCAATGGCGGAGGGCTCTCAAATCCACATATGAGGCCACAAAATGCACTGTACTATGGGAACGTACACAAAACATTGTTCAAAGGAGATACCTAACCCCAGATAGAATAGCCAAATTCGACAATCACACATCCCCCATGTGCTGGAGGAACTGCGGTTCACCGGGCTCCTTATTACATACCCTCTGGGAATGGCCAAACATAATGCACTACTGGCATTAAATATTTTCGCCATAAATAATAATACAAAAAAGATGCGGCGCTAAAAACAAATAAAACCAGTGAAATAAATTGATACAATAATCAAAAATAATTAGTGCAAGTTAAATAATATCATATTCAATGTCCCAAAATTAGTTGGACAGATAGAATCCAAAAAGCAAAGCAGGGAAGAGTCCGTGATGAATCAAGAAAGAGTGCAAAAAGGGCCACAACAGAGATGAGGATGCAGTGGAGAGAATCTTCTATAGTTCCTCACACCCGAGGTGGAATATCAAATATGCTCACCAGATCCCGTTGACCGCCATTACAGCGGTCAAAAACAGCACAGGGAATTTTGGGGCTCCCCACAACCTCAGCTCAATGGTACCGATGGGCGACAGATGGTATCTCAGGATTCAAAGAGAGAAAGGACAAACCATCGCATAATATAGTCTGCACAATCGTTTTATTAAAGGAATTGCACTTACAAAATCTCGTAGTATAAACAGCATATCGCGTACAACTGACAGTCAGCGCCTCCGTCTGCTGCCTCCGCCTTCCTGGTTCGTGTACAGCCCTACACAGAATACGGACGTGGTGACGTCATAGGCTCCTCCCTACGCGTTTCGTCACTAGCGGACGTCGTCTGGGGATTGGCCACTACGAGATTTTGTAAGTGCAATTCCTTTAATAAAACGCATCTTTTTTGTATTATTATTTATGGTGGGATTTGGAGACTAGATCTCGATGCAGGCTGCTTAGTTTTCACTACACTGTATTTTCGGTTTCACTTTAAGCGCAGCTTTTATTTTTTGTTTTTGCCATTAAATATTTTCGATTCTTTCACAAATTACTGGACAGACTATAATACCATCACCTGAACTAGCACTACTAAATCTAAATATAGATTCTATACCTATAGCTCACAGAAAAGTAATCACCCATATACTACTTGCAGCCAGGCAAAACATAAGTAAACTCCGGAAAAATATTAAATCCCCAGTTGTTCTAGATGTCATTATGATGGTCCAAACCCATCATGGCTATGAAATACTCCTGACAAAATATAACCAGTCCTACACCAAGATGAGGCGAATTGGTATAAGATAAACACTAGCTTGTAAATACTTGGTAGTCTTTTCATGCAGATCTCCCCCCCTCCTCTCCCTCCTCCCCCCTTCCTGAATTAATATTGATGCATTAATTACAGCGTTTATTTTCATAAATTAAGAAAAATTTTTACCAACATGTCTGTGCTATTTATATGCTATCTGTTTATATGTTTCTTAATATGCATTGCGACAATCTGATATTGATTGTAACCTGAAAATGCACAATAAAAAACTATTGCAAAGAAAGGTACGCCATTCCTACTGTGAAACACAGAGGTGGATCGCTGATGTTTTGGGAATGTGTGAGCTACAATGGCACAAGAAATTTGGTCAAAATTGATGGCAAGATGAATGCAGTATGTTATCAAAAATACTGGAGGAATATGTGCATTCATCAGCCAAGAAGCTGCGCATGGGACGTACTTGGACATTCCAACATGACAATGATCCAAAACACAAGGCGAAGTCGACCTGTCATTGGCTAGAGCAGAATAAAGTGAAGGTTCTGGAGTGACCATCTCAGTCTCCTGACCTTAATATCATTGAGCCACTCTGGGGAGATCTCAGACATGCAGTTCATGCAAGACAGTCCAAGAATTTCCAGGAACTGGAGGCTTTTTATCAAGAGGAATGGGAAGCTTTACCATATGTGAAGATAAAGAGCCTCATCCACAAATACAACAAAAGACTTCAAGCTGTCATTGATGTTAAAGGGGACAATGCATGGTATTAAGAACTGGGGTATGTAAACTTTTGATCAGGGTCATTTGGGCAGTTTCTGCTGCCATCATGATTTAAAAGAGACAGTTGAATGATAATAAATGGCTTCAGCCAAGCACTAACCATGAGTGAAAGAAACGTTTTTTTGCGTTATCATACCATATTCTCTGAAAAATGGCCAAGAAATCATAAATTCTGCCAGGGTATGTAAACTTATGAGCCTCCGCCGCCACTGACGGCTCCAGTAAGCGGTGGAGGGCATCAGAGCGTGGCGGGAGGGGGGGCCTCAAGGTATACTACCTCGTCCCTACCATTATCAGGCAGACGAGCTCTAGTCTCTTCTTCAGCACTATACAAAGGTCTGCATCTTTTCATCTGGGTTAGGACATCATCTTTCCAGTATGTCCAAACTTAAATGTCTAAATTATCACAAGCAGTGGAATTAGACTAGATGTTAAAAAAATACATGTCAGTGGCTCTTTCTTAAAAGGTCAAAGGAGGGGCTCCTTAGGCCTAGTGGCATCAGAGGGGGACGCTCACCACCAGTAAGACAATTGTACTGTTGCTGGTCAAGATAGTTCAAAGGGCTTAGATGGATAGGACAAATCCATCAATTGAGTGCAGAGACCACTTTACCAGACAGATCATGTATCCTTGGACAGAACTCAAGAGAGCATCTCCAGAGTTAAGATGTAAACTACGACCTGGTCTACATTCAACACAAGTTGGGCACATTTTAAAGTGGACCCAGCGGCCTTTGCTACAATACACTTTGGTCGTTCAGTGTTGGATAGACCTAATCCTCGATTTAAACACTTCAGCATTACCCCCCCTTGTTTCTTTTGGTGCCTGCTACATCCCACAACTATATGCTGTTATGCCTATATCAGGATAATGGAAAATTGTATACTTACCTGACAGTAATTTTCCTTTCCTGACGCTAAATCATGACAGCATATAGGTCTCTCCCTAAGGGCTTCTCATTGAGGATAAGTGACGAGAATGCTGCCTGGTGGGAGGAGAATCCTTTTATAATATACACGGTCCTGGAATTGGGCATGGGGGTGGAGCTAGCCCACACATATATGTTGTCATGCTTTAGTGTCAGGAAAGGAAAATTACCGTCAGGTAAGTATACAATTTTTCATTTTGTTGCCTGGAGGCATAAAGGAAAGGATGGAGTCCTGAGATGAAGTACTAGAAGTTATTCTGCCATAGACCGGGGAACTGTGGAGAGCCTGGGGAACCTACAAGAGGGCCTCATCCAGAGAATTTCTGCACTGTCTTGTGAGTTCTTTTTCCATTGCTTTAGGTTAGGAGACAGCTATTATTACAAAATGTCAGACTGCTGATTACAACTTTAAGGCTCTTTTCCTGTACTGCTGTCTACCTTGCTATTTTATGTCTAAATATACATCAAAGAAAAATAACCCCATGGGACGTTTTAGGCAACCACATAGAAAACCACATATATTTTTTTTGTCTAAAGAGTCTGCTAGGCTGCTGCTTTATTTAACTTAGGGTGTCCTGTACTCTACCCCTCTCTCCCTAAATTGTTTGTTGTCCTGAGCTTTTGTTCAGCATAAAAATGACTGGTACTCATTTTTCTACACTGTCCGCCACCCACCATGCCTAGAAACCTGCACCCTGATGTGAAATGTCAGCCCACCCTGTCTCTGGGGGTTGTCACCATGCCCCTGAAGGTCAGGAGGGTGCTACATCTATACAGGCAGTCCCCGAGTTATGATCCTTTTGAGTTACAAACAACTTGTCCTTTTGAACGGAGGGAGACAACAAGAAGTGAGAGGAAATCTACCCCTAGGAAGGTAAACTCACTCCTGTAAGAGTTATCATGGGAAAAAAGTGTCTCCTCTGAAGCGTTATCAACAATCGTTGTTTCCATGACAGCCCAAAATTTTCAAAATCCAATTGTCACAGGGACAGAAAGTAAGGTGAAATTTTCTGAACAGGGAAAAAGACAGCAGAGCAAACATTACAGGGGTGTTACCCTTCCCTATGCTATTAAAAAGAAAAGTAAAAATATTTTTTTGGGCTGGAGTTACACCTGAAAGATGTACCTGTTCCAACTTACATACAAATTAAGCTTAAGAATAAACCTACAGACCCTATCATGTTCGTAACACGAGGACTGTCTTTATACATGCCCCACTTGTGACATCACGGACCGGCGCATGTTGGGTCAGTGATGTCACAAGGGGGTGGTGCCAACAGGTGATGTCGTCAGGGGGCCCCATCCTTTCCTATATACAGTGGGGAAAATAGTTATTTGATCCCCTGCAGATTTTTGCAAGTTTGCCCACATACAAAAAAATGAAGGGTCTATAATTGTTATCATAGGTGTATTTTAAATGATAGAAACAGAATATCAACCCAAAATCCAGAAAAAACACATGATACAAATGTTATAAATTGAGGTGAAGGTCAGTGAGTAAAATAAGTATTTGTTCTCCAAGCAAAACACGAATTAGTACTTGGTGGAGAAACTCTTGTTGGCAAGCACAGAGGTAAGACCTTTCTTGTAGTTTGTGACCAGGTTTGCACACATCTCAGAGAGATTTTGGTCCACTCTTCTTTACAGATCTTCTCTAATTTCTTAAGGTTTCATGGTTGTCACTTGGCAACTCAAAGTTTCAGCTCCATCCATAAATTTTCTATAGGATTAAAGACTGGAGAGTGGCAGGCCACTCTATGACCCTAATGTGCTTCTTCTTGAGCCACTCCTTTGTTGCCTTGGCAGTATGTTTTGGGTCATTGTCATGCTGAAAAACCCATCCATGACCCATCTTCAGGGTTCTGGCTGAGGGAAGAAGGTTCCATCCAAGATTTTACAATACATGGCCCCGCCAATTGACCCACTGAAGATGGGTCGTGGATGGGTCTTCCAGAATGACAATGGCTCAAAACATACCACCAAGGCAACAAAGGAGTGGCTCAAGAAGAAGCACTTTAATGTCATGGAGTGGCCTAGTCAGTCTCCAGACCTTAATCCTATAGAAAATTTATGGAGAAAGCTGAAACTTCGAGCCCAAAAAACCTTTAATTGGTTGTAAACTCTTACATACCACTTTTACCAACAGGTAAGCTTATAATAAGGCTTACCTGTAGGTACTGGAAATATCTCCTAAACCTGCATGGTTTAGGAGATATTTACCGTATACATTTGCGCCAACGTCACCCGCGCATGCGCACTGAAGAAAGGACAAGATTGTGTTATTTTAACAGGGTCCATGCCGTGACCGTCAGCTTCCACGTGTATGCGTGGGAGTGACATCACGTGACTCCGGCCAGTCACAGAGCCAGAGTCCATGGCCCTGGAAGGAGGAGGGGTGAAGATGGATGCAGCCACCATGGGGGACATCGGGGACATTGCGGGCTTCGTTTGCAGGTAAACGGCACATAATGGGCTAGTATGCAATGCATACTAGCCCATTATGCTTTTACTTTGCAGTGAACAAAAGGGGAACTAAAATCCATCAGGGTTTACTTCATCTGTAAGGATTTAGAGAAGATATGTAAAGAAGAGTAGACCAAAATCCCTCCTGAGATGTGTGCAAACCTAGTCATCAACTACAAGAAAAGTCTTACCTCTGTGCTTGCCAACAAGGGTTTCTCCACCAAATACTAAGTCATGTTTTGCTTGGGGATCAAATAATTATTTTGCTCACTGCAACTTAATTCATAACATTAGTATCATGTGTTTTTTTTCTGGATTTTTGGTTGATATTCATTTCTTAAGTGGGCAAACTTATAAAATCTGCAGGGAATCAAATAATTATTTTCCCCACTTTAAGAACTGTCAAACTGCAGAGGAGGCATTCAGGGGTTGCCATCAACTAGTGCAGAGCGTTTTTTTTTTTTTTTCTTTTTCAGGTGCGGCATTCGGTGTGATTGACGATGGATTTATATCGGGGGACACTGTTTTTTTTATTTTTTAATAAAGTAATTGTCAAAAACTGTGTCTGTGTTTTTATTACTTTTTGACATTTTCTTGGTGAATGGGTAGGGGTACGTACCCCATACTCAATCACATGAGGGGGGTGGGATCTGGGGGCCCCCTTATTAAAGGGGGCTTCCAGATTCCGATAAGGAATGGGGGGACCCCACATAATTTTTTTTAAATATTTTTTTTTGACACAAATGGTTTTTGTTTTTTTATTCAGCTGTCAGTGGGGAAGCCCATTGACAGCTTATGACTCATTGGCTGTTAAGGACACCTCAGCCGGCTTCCCGGACGTGCTCCTTAACAACCAGCTTTTGAAAAAGCTTTTCCCAATCAGGGCGCAGAATGCACTGTGCAGCACACAGTGCATTGCAGGGCGTTCAGGGAGGCAAATACCTGCAGAACACCCTGCAAATTGGGGTGTTTCCCGAACAGCCAATGTTCGGGCTGAACCGTTCACCCAACTCTAGTCCTTACTCTGTACATGCCCTGTGTTCTTGATCTTAGCTTCATATTGTAGATTTTGTACTCCTGAACTTTATTCACATCTTTATTATATTAAAAAGGTTTCAATAATGTCTCCCTTTCCCTTCTTTCCTTGGGAAAAATATATTTTTATGAGGTTAACTAGTTTTCTCTCGCATTTCCTGTTGTTCACATTCCGTTTTCCTATTTCCTCTAAGTGTGTTTCCTTATCTTGTGCCACATACTTCTTTTTGCACTTATGCACTTATTTTCATGCTTTTTTCTTCACAGAAAATATAGCTTGTTCATTTTCTCTAGGAACTGTCACAAAAAAAAAACAGGCTGATAACCAGCAAATGGAACTGACAATAGTTGCCATGTCTTTTGGCTGCACACTTGTGGCTTCAGTGTATTCATTTGGCTTCAGTGTATTCATGATTACTGTTATCTAATTATTAGATGTCACATGTTATTTCTAGATTAATTTTGGCTCACAGATAGGGTTGCCACCTTTTCTTCAAGCCAAACCCGAACACTTTAGAGGCACACATTTTTTTTTTGTAGTGTACACTATGCATATATTTTGTGATTAAATAACATCACAAAATTCACCATCATTCACAATTCTTTTTTTCACATATGAATTAATAGAATTATAGGGGAAGGCTGCTCTGCATTTTTTTCATTTTTTTTGAGGGGTGGGAACACATATCAGTGCTAGCAGCAACCCAACAGTGAGTTTGTTTACCATTTTTTTTTTTTTTTTTTCACTTTAAGAGGACAGGGAGTGCTAATATAAGTGGGATGTCTCTCATCTAATAGTGGTCTCTAAGGAAGGAGGGGGCACTGATAGAAAGGGAATGTGAGCTGAAGGGGTTTCCAATGGGTGCCGACTGCTGATCTAATGTTGGGTGATTATTAGATCAGCAGTCAGCACCCCTCCCCTACAGACCCCTCATTAGATTAGATTATATCATCACCCCCTCTTAACCACTTCAGCCCCGGAAGGATTTACCCCCTTCCTGACCAGAGCACTTTTTTACAATTTGGCACTGCTTCGCTTTAACTGATAATTACGCGGTCATGCAATGCTGTACCCAAACGAAATTTGTGTCCTTTTCTTCCCACAAATAGAGCTTTCTTTTGATGTTATTTGATCACCTCTGCGGTTTTTATTTTTTGTGCTATAAACGGAAAAAGACCGAAAATTTTGAAAAAAAATGAAATTTTCTACTTTTTGTTATAAAAAAAATCCAATAAACTCAATTTTAGTCATACATTTAGGCCAAAATGTATTCGGCCACATGTCTTTGGTAAAAAAAAATGTCAATAAGCGTATATTTATTGGTTTGCGCAAAAGTTATAGCGTCTACAAACTAGGGCACATTTTCTGGAATTTACACAGCTTTTAGTTTATGACTGCCTATGTCATTTCTTGAGGTGCTAAAATAGCAGGGCAGTACAAACCCCCCCAAATGACCCCATTTTGGAAAGTAGACACCCCAGGGAAATTGCTAAGAGGCATGTTGAGCCCATTGAATATTATTTTTTTTGTCCCAAGTGATTGAATAATGACAAAAAAGAAAAAAAAAATTACAAAAAGTTGTCACTAAATGATATATTGCTCACACAGGCCATGGGCATATGTGGAATTGCACCCCAAAATACATTCAGCTGCTTCTCCTGAGTACGGGGATACCACATGTGTGGGACTTTTTGGGAACCTAGCCGCATACGGGGCCCCGAAAACCAATCACCGCCTTCAGGATTTCTAAGGGCGTAAATTTTTGATTTCACTCCTCACTACCTATCACAGTTTTGAAGGCCATAAAATGCCCAGATGGCACAACCCCCCCCCCCCCAAATGACCCCATTTTGGAAAGTAGATATCCCAAGCTATTTTCTGAGATGCATGTTAAGTCCATGGAATATTTTATATTTTGACACAAGTTACGGGAAAGTGACACATTTTTTTTTTGCACAAAGTTGTCACTAAATGATATATTGCTCACACAGGCCATGGGCATATGTGGAATTACACCCCAAAATACATTTAGGTGCTTCTCCTGAGTATGGAGATACCACATGTGTGGGACTATTTGGGAGCCTAACCGCGTACGGGGCCCCAAAAGCCAATCACCGCCTTCAGGATTTCTAAGGGTGTAAATTTTTGATTTCACTCTTCACTGCCTATCACAGTTTCGGAGGCCATGGAATGCCCAGGTGGCACAAACCCCCCCAAATGACCCCATTTTGGAAAGTAGACACCCCAAGCTATTTGCTGAGAGGCATGGTGAGTATTTTGCAGCTCTCATTTGTTTTTGAAAATGAAGACAGACAAGAAAAAAAAAAATTTTTTCTTTTTTCAATTTTTAAAACTTTGTGACAAAAAGTGAGGTCTGCAAAATACTCACTATACCTCTCAACAAATAGCCTGGGGCGTCTACTTTCCAAAATAGGGTCATTTGGGGGGGTTGTGCCACCTGGGCATTCCATGGCCTCCGAAACTGTGATAGGCAGTGAAGAGTGAAATCAAACATTTACGCCCTTAGAAAGCCTGAAGGCGGTGCTTGTTTTTCGGGGTCCCGTGCACGGCTAGGCTCCCAAAAAGTCTCACACATGTGGTATCCCCGTACTCAGGAGAAGCAACAGAATGTATTTTGGGGTGTAATTTCACATATCCCCATGGCATGTTTGAGCAATATAGTGACAACTTTGTGCAAAAAAAAAAAAATTTGTCTTTTTCCCGCAACTTGTGTCACAATATAAAATATTCCATGGACTCAACATGCCTCTCAGCAAATAGCTTGGGGTGTCTACTTTCCAAAATGGGGTCATTTGGGGGGGGGGTTTGAACTGTCCTGGCATTTTATGCACAACATTTAGAAGCTTATGTCACACATCACCCACTCTTCTAACCACATGAAGACAAAGCCCTGACACTTTTTGTTTACATGAAAAAATTATTTTTTTTTTTGCAAGAAAATCACTTTGAACCCCCAAACATTATATATTTTTTTTTAAAGCAAATGCCCTACAGATTAAAATGGTGGGTGTTTCATTTTTTTTTTTCACACAGTATTTGCGCAGTGATTTTTCAAACGCATTTTTTTGGGGAAAAAACACACTTTTTTAAATTTTAATGCACTAAAACACACTATATTGCCCAAAGGTTTGATAAAATAAAAAAGATGATCTTAGGCCGAGTACATGGATACCAAACATGACATGCTTTAAAATTGCGCACAAATGTGCAGTGGCAACAAAATAAATACATTTTTAAAAGCCTTTACAGGTTACCACTTTAGATTTACAGAGGAGGTCTACTGCTAAAATTACTGCCCTCGATCTGACCTTCGCGGTGATACCTCACATGCATGGTGCAATTGCTGTTTACATTTGACGCCAGACCGACGCTTGCGTTCGCCTTTGCGCGAGAGCAGGGGGGGACAGGGGTGCTTTTTTTTTTTTTCCTTTATTATTTTTTTGCTTTTTTATCTTATTTTTAAACTGTTCCTTTTATTTTTTTTTAAATCATTTTTATTGTTATCCCAGGGAATGTAAATAAATACATTTTTAAAAGCCTTTACAGGTTACCACTTTAGATTTACAGAGGAGGTCTACTGCTAAAATTACTGCCCTCGATCTGACCTTCGCGGTGATACCTCACATGCATGGTGCAATTGCTGTTTACATTTGACGCCAGACCGACGCTTGCGTTCGCCTTTGCGCGAAAGCAGGGGGGGACAGGGGTGCTTTTTTTTTTTTTTTCTTTATTACTTTTTTGCTTTTTTATCTTATTTTTAAACTGTTCCTTTTATTTTTTTTAAATCATTTTTATTGTTATCCCAGGGAATGTAAATATCCCCTATGATAGCAATAGGTAGTGACAGGTACTCTTTTTTGAAAAAATTGGGGTCTATTAGACCCTAGATCTCTCCTCTGCCCTCAAAGCATCTGACCACACCAAGATCGGTGTGATAAAAGGCTTTCCCAATTTCCCAATGGCGCTGTTTACATCTGGCGAAATCTAAGTCATGAAATGCTTGTAGCTTCCGGTTTCTTAGGCCATAGAGATGTTTGGAGCCACTCCGGTGTCTGATCAGCTCTATGGTCAGCTGGCTGAATCACCGGCTGCATTCTCAGGTTCCCTGTTGAGACAGGAGAGCCAGAGAAAAACACGGAAGACGGTGGGGGGGCATTCCCTCCCACTGCTTGTAAAAGCAGTCTAGAGGCTAATTAGCTGCTAGGATTGCTTTTACATGAAAGCCGACCACTGGCGGAAAAGAATGATACCAAGATGATACCTAAACCTGCAGGCATCATTCTGGTATAACCACTCAAAGTCGTGAATTGCGTACCTGAAGACAAAAAAATGGTTAACAATAAAACACAGTAAACAGTAAAGTATAAAAAAGTGCATACCTGAAAAGCAAACATGATAAAACATAATAACAATAAAACATTGCAGAAAAAAATACAGTAAAAAAGAGCAGAACAATAGAGAGAGAATAGAGAGAGAGAGAACAATGAAACAACAACTATTTTTTTTTTATTCTATATTTTTTTGTGTTTTTTTTTTTTTTTTACACTTTTTTTGTAACTGAAACTTTTATAACTGTAACCGGTTCCAGGTTTGGGTCTCTCAAAATGCGATGGCATCTTGGGAGACCCTGTGAAAGTGTGCCTAGTTTGTGCAATGCTGTACCCTACGCTAATACGCTAAAACTAGTGCATGGTAGCGTTCAAAACATTCACCAATGCAAAGACCAGGATTGTCAGGACAGGAGGGACAATAATACTGGGTGTCACACCTATATCCGCGCTTGCTGCCGACACGACATCTTTTTTGGGGGGGTTCGTTGGGTAGGGGTACTTGGGAGGACATAAAGAAAATGCCTCTCATGTAGCCGACTGCATTTGGTTGGGGATGTGAATGGGGGAAGTACGGGCGCTGCAAAAGTGGTGGGTTCCCAATTATTAGGATTGGCGAATGCAGCAGGAAGGGCATTATGGGCACGACGGGCCTGTTTGTCTTCTTCTTGGTGGCAGCGGGACACTACTTGTGCTTGTCACCTCACCAGCTTGAACTGCACTTATGGGACTCGCCACGTCACTAAGTTTTACTGCAGTGCTGGTTTGACTACGACCGGGGTGTACTAGGCCGCTGGTGCTTGCCAGTTCAGCAAAATGCTACCAAAAAAACAGCGATCACAGGGATCAGGCCTGACTCTGCGAATGCTGCAGTTATGTGTTTAGTGTTTTGTAAGTGACAGTGATCGATCGATACTGCACTTGGGTGGGCTGGGCCGGGCCGGGCGGAGGGGCAAAATGCAGGTGCTAGCAGGTATCTGGGCTGATCCCCCTAACACTGCGTTTTTGGGAACCCTAAACTGCTGGGGACATTAGTATAGATCTGATCGGATCAGATATTGATCCGTTCAGATACTATACCACTAAGGGAGGTGAACGGTGCGTGCGTGGGTGTTAGCGGTACTGGCGCTAACCTGACGCTGCCTGGGGCTGGTGCTTGCCAGTTCACCAAAATGCTACCAAAAAAACTGTTAGCGATCGCAGGGATCAGGCCTGACTCTGCGAACGCTGCAGTTATGCGTTTAGTGTTTTGTAAGTGACAGTGATCGATCGATACTGCACTTGAGTGGGCTGGGCTGGGCCGGGCGGAGGGGCAAAACGCAGGTGCTAGCAGGTATCTGGGCTGATCCCGCTAACACTGCGTTTTTGGGAACCCTAAACTGCTGGGGACCCTAGTATAGATCTGATCAGATATTGATCCGTTCAGATACTATACCACTAAGGGAGGCGTATGCTGCGTGCGTGGGTGTTAGCAGTACTGGCGCTAATCTGACGCTGCCTGGGGCGACGCATATCACTGCCGTGCGATCAGGGGGCTAAACCTTTACTCGGTAATAAACGGTGGGTTCCCTGACACTATAAAAAATAAACTAACTAACCAGCGTCACCCGTAACAGTTATACGGTGATCAGTGGTGAAAGGGTTAGCTAGGGGGCAATCAAGGGGTTAAACCATTTATTAGGTAGTATATGGGGGTCCCTGACGCTATAAAACGCTGACGGCGAACCTATATATTTACCTCCCTAACTAGCGTCACCAGTGACACTAATACAGCGATCAGAAAAATGATCGCTTAGCGACACTGGCAACGGGGGGTGATCAAGGGGTTAAAACTTTATTATGATCACCAACCATTAGATCATCAATCAGCCCCAATTAGAGACCCCCATTAGCTCAATACCCTTCTATCAGTGCCCCCTCCTTCCTTAAAGACCTCTATTAGATAAAAGAGATCCCCTTACAAGGGCTGCTGTTAGAAATCATGGGGCCCCATACAGTCTACCTGACGGCGCCCCCTTCCACCCCACCCCTGTCCCTGTCCCTGTCCTCACCCACACCCCTGGCCCCTCCCTTGGCCATGCCTCAAAACAAAATGCAGCTCAGTCTTCAAGTGCATGCAGTAGAATGGGGGCAGTTACAAATAGAAGTGTAAATAAGGCCTACGGCTACATGGCTTTTTTTCAGAAACTATATCACACCTCCATCGCACCCCCCCCCAGTGTGCTACATACAGAAAGCATAAATCAGGAGTGAGCTACATACAGGGTGCAGGGTTCAGCAGTGTATTATGCACAAATTCATAGCACATCCTTGTTAGGACACAGGCGGTCCTAGCAACAAATTACTTAAAAGGAGATCATTGAAGTGGCTGGGAGGAGAGTCACCAGGCCAGGGAGAGGGCAGAGAGCACAGACAGGAGCTGTGTTTCCAGGTTTCAGGTGGAGACAAAGCCGGGCATAAGTGTCAAAACCCCGACTGTCCGGGTCAATCCCGTACAGGTGGCAACCCTACTCACAGATGATATTTATATGCTTGCCATGTTAACCGAAAGAATATGCCAAAATATGAATGTTCAATATACTCTTACATTTACATGTATATGACCCAATAATAGGAATTCAGAGGCACGAGTGTTAGTTCAAGCCTAACTATCCATGGCCCACCCATTTCATTCATTAGATTCTAGTTCTTCAAACATGGAGGCTCAGAATCACATGTGGGCAATATCTAGGGCAGTCTGAATGCAGATATAGTCCACCCCACTAGACTGATGTTCAGCCATCAAGGTTTTTTAATATTTTATAACTCCTAATAAGAGCCAGACAACAGCTAAGGCCTCTTGTCTTAAAAGGTGTGTTGAGGAAGTGTGCTGTGATGTTTTCACAAAGTTATGTAAAGCACCCTGCTGCCCCCCCACCTGTCATGATCTGACTGTATTGCATAGAGAACCAAAGAGATTCAGTGATTACATCACTGGTTTTAAAATAAGTGTATAGAAAAAAAGGGGTAAAGGGGGTATCACATTCATATATAACTAGAATGTGGACTTTATAGGCGCCAGAAAAGGAATACAAGGTATTATTAGAAAAATAATTAATTTATTAAACATGAATATAAAAAAAGACAATATCACATTAAAAAGAAATAATATTTGGCTCTCAATAAGGGAAGACGCATATAGATTTGTGTATGTAATCCCTGTTATTGCTTGGAAAAGGCTTGTCGACGTTTTGCTTACACTTCCTCAGGACCTAGTTGCCTGACAACAAACAGAGGGATTCTGTGTAAGAAAGAGGAAATGATCATATTTCACATATGGACAGTGGGGACATATACATATATCTCAGGGGTGAAGCATAGCAGAAAAACAGACATGGTGCAAGAGAAGAGATAACCACTCACATAGAAGAGCAAATTCTCATACGTGTGGCATACCCCACGCCGTCCCAGGGTGGCTAGATTGTACCGGAGGTCATGTAAATATCCAGAAAGTAAATGAAAAATCTATATCATATAAAGAATAAGTGCTGTCAATAAACAGCAAGCTGAGATAATATATTCATTGGACAAGGCAGCATTAATTTTGGCAGATACTTACTAAGCTATGGGTGCGCTACATTTAACATGCTAGCGCCTAGCAGGTGTGCATCTAGAGGTCAGGAGGACTCAGGATAACATAGCAGTTACTTTAGGAGAATAGAGAAAAAGGAACAGTCAACAGGTGTGACCAGTTATTGATAGAAATCGTATATCCCACCATCAGATAATAGTGAAAAATTACCTCTAAGGGGCAAAAGGATTCACCACAAATCTAGAGGAGTTATCTCCAGGGGACACAATTAATGACAATCTAGAGAGAACATATAGCAGATGACACACTGTTAACTTCCATAGAGAGAGAAACAGACTAATAGATTGGAGACTTATGCAGCGTACACACAAGCGGACTTTTCGACCGGACTGGTCCTACGGACCGAGTCCGGCAGACAATCCGATCGTGTGTGGGCTTCATCGGACCTTCAGCTGACTTTTCCAGTAGAAAATCTGAAGGACTTTAGATTTAAAACATGCTTCGCATCTTTACGTCGTAACTCTGCAGGATCCAGTTCCTATTGAGAAATCCGCTCGTCTGTATGCTATTCCGACGGACAAAAAACGCATGCTCTGGAGCAAGTCAGTCTGGTAAAACTAGTGTTCGTATTGTAGGTAGCACATTCCTCACACTGCAAATTCTGTGTTCCTTTAATGCAGCGCATTATTGTCTTCTTTATAATGCTAGAAGAACAAAGTTGTTTTTGCTGTTCATATTCACACAGAGTTCTCACAAACTTATTTCTGGATTATTTATCTTGATCTCATGAATGATATTGTTTTTTTTTAAAGTCATATCTCCATACTAATGTTTACACAATTGTTTTTTGGATTCATTTTTTATTATTTTTTATTTCATCAAGATCATTTTTTAGGATTGTTACACAATTATTTTATATTTATCTCCATATATCTTTTTATTTTTGGTGTAAAGTCACCATAAAAAACCTTATTTTTGTATATATATATATATATATATATATATATATATATATATATATTTGTAATTTACCACAAGAACATTATATAATTTTTTTTTGAACCTCAAGGAGGTTGTTGTCCCTTGTTAATTTTACATTGTCTATAAAAAAAATTATGTTAATAATAAAAACACATAGGCAAGTATTTTCATAAAATAAAATATCCATTTATTATGTTTAACAAAATAAAGATCAAGTCAAGGCTGGAGAAATTTTTGGAATTTGTGAAGACTTTTGGCCCCAGGGCACACATCAAGCCTGTGGAAAAGAAAATTGGGATCTTGAGGAGTCCATATAATAGGGAGCACAATCTGGCCTAGGAATCACAGAGATCAAGAGCAGCAGCAGATGACATATATGTCCCCAGGCTGTGGTACTACACCAGCCTGCGTCTTCTGTCAGACCTAACTAAAGCCAGGTCATCACTTTCTTCTCTTTGTTCCAGCCTTCCCTCCATGCTGGCCTGCAGCCTTCCCTGCAGCCTTCCTCATAGGCTGGGGCTCTGGTGGTTGACTTGGTCAGGAGGAGGAGGAGGGGCTTGCTCGTTTATTTGTCTGTTGATAGTTACCTCTCCCTTCAGCCCCTTGTGAAGGACATCAGAAAAATGTTTTTCACACAGGAGGCGTTGTCCCATCTCCATTTCCAGCAACCTGCTGGCTATAAAGGAGCCATAGGCCTCTTCAGCAGTGATGCCTCCTCTGTCACCGTCCCCTTTCTGGGCCTTTTTGTATGAAGGTGAAGGGGAGGAACCTGTGATTGTGTGAGGCTCCTACTGGGCCCGGCCACCTCCTGGCTGACACTAACCCCTGCCTCTTCCTGGATGACACTGGGCCTGGCCTGCTCCTGGATGACACTGGGCCCAGCCTCCTCCTGGATGACATTTTCCACACCCTTCCTCCTGGCTGATCTCATCCTGTGTATAAAAAAGGGACATAGTTTGAGTTGTTGTTTCATCAATGACACACAATTTTCAGCTCATGACTTGCAAATTCAATGTTAATACATATAAAAGAGTATCAATCTGACACCGGCATTTTTTAAAACTGGTGACAAACATTTTTGGCCACTACTGTCAATTGATATGTATACATCATTTTTTTCATTAAAAAAATTTGATAGGTAATCAATTATAAACATGTAGTTAACATCATTAATATTAGGACACTAAATATGTCTAAAAATAATATACCTGGCTCCAGATGGTCACATCCGGTTCTTCTAGGATGGAAGGCCCAGCTTGCTCCTCATCAGCATCTGCTGGGGTGAAGGGAAGGGTGGAGGGAAGGGTTGAAAGTGATCATCAAGTCATCAAGAAAACGCAGTTTATCATAGTATCACAGCCTGGGTACATAAACATCATCTGCTGATGCTCCTGATCTCAGGGAAATCTGGATTTTGTTATGCTCCCTCCTATACATATTTCGCAAGATCCCAATTTTACTTTCCACAAACTTAAAGGTTGCTTCTGGGATGAAAGTCTGCACAAATGCGAGAAGTTTCTCCAGCGTTGACTTCCTTAGGGCCCTTTCACACGTGCGGACCGTTCGTCCATTTTTTCATACGTCCATTTACGGATTAAAACGGACTTCAATGCAACTCTATGGGATAGCGGACGTTAGCGGATCATCATCCGCTAACGTCCGTTAACATCTGTCTCCGTTCAGCTCCGTTTTTTTGAACAGAAGAAAACCCTATTTTTATTCCATAAAAAAACGGAAATGATGAAAAACGGATGTTTGCGGACGATCCGTTAACATCCGATCCACTGACATCCGTTTTTCATCAAAATATGTAATTTATTCAATATGCATACATTACAATTAACCTATGACCCAGGTAGTGGTCAGTAGTAAAAGTCACAAGCACATGCTGGAGAGAGGAGAAGAGAAAAAAATGGCAAGAGATGTATCCTATGAGCAGCTCATCCAACTTGTGCATGCCAGGCCAGCATTATGGGACAAGAGAAGTGCAGAATACAGCGACTGAAACAGCACAAGTATGAAGTGCGAAGAAATATTCAAGGAGGTCACTCCAAACTGGTTGTCGCTCAGTAATAGACACCGTCGGATACGTGGTAAGCATTTTGTGGGATGGGGGTGGGTTGGCATGGTTAAACTTATAGTACACCCATATGTCAGCATCCTGATAATTGTAGTCCAACTCACCATGCAAATTCCAGCACTCTTCTCCTACATTAGGCCCCATGTAGACATTTCGCTGATGCAAACTCTTCTGAACGAAGCTTGAAACCGGCGTTTAGAAATGCCCATTTTGCCGCATTTGCATGCCGCGTTGAGCCTCGTTTAGCGTGTATATTTGTATTTAGTGTGTCACTTGCCACATCACCTGCCACAAGTTGTGGATTGTCCACCTGCCACATCACCTTGCCATGTGACCTGGCCCCGTCACCTGACATGTGACCTGGCCATGTCACCTGCCACATCACCTGGCCACATCACCTGGCCACGTCACTTGGCCACGTCACCTGTCATGTCACCTGGCCACGTCACCTGCCACGTCACTTGGCCATGTCACCTGCCACATCACCTGGCCATATCACCTGGCCACGTCACCTTGACACGTCACCTGCAAACGTCACCTGCCACATCACCTGGCCACGTCACCTGCAAACGTCACCTGCAAACGTCACCTGCCACGTCACCTTGCCATGTCACTTGGCCACGTCACATGCAAACGTCACCTGCAAACGTCACCTGCCACGTCACCTTGCCATGTCACCTGGCCACGTCACATGCAAACGTCACATGCAAACATCACATGCAAACGTCACCTGGCCACATTGTCATCCCGCAGTGTACAACAAATATATCCTAAACGGCGCAGAGATAATTACAGTACTTCTAGTGAAGCCATTTTATAGGCTTACCTATATGTAAAACTGACAAAAATAGTTGTTAAAAACCACTTTATTATACATATGGGTTTTAAATAGTATACAAAATTGTCATGTTGGAGTTCATTGTGTCTACTGTGTCTACTGTTCCTATGCAGGCGAAAAAATAATGACAAGGTGGAGATCCCTAAGAGACCGCTATAGGCGGGAGCTAAAAGAGGAAGCAAAAGACAGTCGGAGCGGAGCAGGATCGTCCAGCAAAAAAAAAAAGCCCCTTCTTTGAGATGCTGGACTTCTTAAGATGTGTGATGGACTTAAGAAGGTAAGTAAATAAATTATTTCTCCCCTATATTAAATTATTTGGCCTAGTCGAAATAATCATATACTCCAAAGAGGAAGAAAACCATGAAAAAAAAAAAAACCTGGTAGTATGCATAGCATACTACCTCATTATGAATTTCTTGCCCGAGATCGAAGCCCCTGCATAGGCCCTCGTTCTCCTCCTCCGTCACTGCCATCACTCCTGAAGTGACTTCCGGGTATCATGGCTCCGGTGCTGTGACTGGCCGTAGCGGCGTTTACGTCATGCGTGCGGGAGCCACAAGTCACAGGACGATTGCCTTCAGAAATGGCCTACGGACCGAGTCCGGCAGACAATCCGATCGTGTGTGGGCTTCATCGGACCTTCAGCTGACTTTTCCAGTAGAAAATCTGACGGACTTTAGATTTAAAACATGCTTCGCATCTTTACGTCGTAACTCCGCAGGATCCAGTTCCTATCGAGAAATCCGCTCGTCTGTATGCTATTCCGACGGACAAAAAACGCATGCTCTGGAGCAAGTCAGTCTGGTAAAACTAGTGTTCGTATTGTAGGTAGCACATTCCTCACACTGCAAATTCTGTGTTCCTTTAATGCAGCGCATTATTGTCTTCTTTATAATGCTAGAAGAACAAAGTTGTTTTTGCTGTTCATATTCACACAGAGTTCTCACAAACTTATTTCTGGATTATTTATCTTGATCTCATGAATGATATTGTTTTTTTTAAAAGTCATATCTCCATACTAATGTTTACACAATTGTTTTTTGGATTCATTTTTTATTATTTTTTATTTCATCAAGATCATTTTTTAGGATTGTTACACAATTATTTTATATTTATCTCCATATATCTTTTTATTTTTGGTGTAAAGTCACCATAAAAAACCTTATTTTTGTATATATATATATATATATATATATTTGTAATTTACCACAAGAACATTATATAATTTTTTTTTGAACCTCAAGGAGGTTGTTGTCCCTTGTTAATTTTACATTGTCTATAAAAAAAATTATGTTAATAATAAAAACACATAGGCAAGTATTTTCATAAAATAAAATATCCATTTATTATGTTTAACAAAATAAAGATCAAGTCAACGCTGGAGAAATTTTTGGAATTTGTGAAGACTTTTGGCCCCAGGGCACACATCAAGCCTGTGGAAAAGAAAATTGGGATCTTGAGGAGTCCATATAATAGGGAGCACAATCTGGTCCAGGAATCACAAAGATCAAGAGCAGCAGCAGATGACATATATGTCCCCAGGCTATGGTACTACACCAGCCTGCGTCTCCTGTCAGACCTAACTAAAGCCAGGTCATCACTTTCTTCTCTTTGTTCCAACCTTCCCTCCATGCTGGCCTGCAGCCTTCCCTGCAGCCTTCCTCGTAGGCTGGGGCTCTGGTGGTTGACTTGGTCAGGAGGAGGAGGAGGGGCTTGCTCGTTTATTTGTCTGTTGATAGTTACCTCTCCCTTCAGCCCCTTGTGAAGGACATCAGAAAAATGTTTTTCACACAGGAGGCGTTGTCCCATCTCCATTTCCAGCAACCTGCTGGCTATAAAGGAGCCATAGGCCTCTTCAGCAGTGATGCCTCCTCTGTCACCGTCCCCTTTCTGGGCCTTTTTGTATGAAGGTGAAGGGGAGGAACCTGTGATTGTGTGAGGCTCCTACTGGGCCCGGCCACCTCCTGGCTGACACTAACCCCTGCCTCTTCCTGGATGACACTGGGCCTGGCCTGCTCCTGGATGACACTGGGCCCAGCCTCCTCCTGGATGACATTTTCCACACCCTTCCTCCTGGCTGATCTCATCCTGTGTATAAAAAAGGGACATAGTTTGAGTTGTTGTTTCATCAATGACACACAATTTTCAGCTCATGACTTGCAAATTCAATGTTAATACATATAAAAGAGTATCAATCTGACACCGGCATTTTTTAAAGCTGGTGACAAACATTTTTGGCCACTACTGTCAATTGATATGTATACATCATTTTTTTCATTAAAAAAATTTGATAGGTAATCAATTATAAACATGTAGTTAACATCATTAATATTAGGACACTAAATATGTCTAAAAATAATATACCTGGCTCCAGATGGTCACATCCGGTTCTTCTAGGATGGAAGGCCCAGCTTGCTCCTCATCAGCATCTGCTGGGGTGAAGGGAAGGGTGGAGGGAAGGGTTGAAAGTGATCATCAAGTCATCAAGAAAACGCAGTTTATCATAGTATCACAGCCTGGGTACATAAACATCATCTGCTGATGCTCCTGATCTCAGGGAAATCTGGATTTTGTTATGCTCCCTCCTATACATATTTCGCAAGATCCCAATTTTACTTTCCACAAACTTAAAGGTTGCTTCTGGGATGAAAGTCTGCACAAATGCGAGAAGTTTCTCCAGCGTTGACTTCCTTAGGGCCCTTTCACACGTGCGGACCGTTCGTCCATTTTTTCATACGTCCGTTTACGGATTAAAACGGACCTCAATGCAACTCTATGGGATAGCGGACGTTAGCGGATCATCATCCGCTAACGTCCGTTAACATCTGTCTCCGTTCAGCTCCGTTTTTTTGAACAGAAGAAAACCCTATTTTTATTCCATAAAAAAACGGAAGTGATGAAAAACGGATGTTTGCGGACGATCCGTTAACATCCGATCCACTGACATCCGTTTTTCATCAAAATATGTAATTTATTCAATATGCATACATTACAATTAACCTATGACCCAGGTAGTGGTCAGTAGTAAAAGTCACATGCACAAGCACATGCTGGAGAGAGGAGAAGAGAAAAAAATGGCAAGAGATGTATCCTATGAGCAGCTCATCCAACTTGTGCATGCCAGGCCAGCATTATGGGACAAGAGAAGTGCAGAATACAGCGACCGAAACAGCACAAGTATGAAGTGCGAAGAAATATTCAAGGAGGTCACTCCAAACTGGTTGTCGCTCAGTAATAGACACCGTCGGATACGTGGTAAGCATTTTGTGGGATGGGGGTGGGTTGGCATGGTTAAACTTATAGTACACCCATATGTCAGCATCCTGATAATTGTAGTCCAACTCACCATGCAAATTCCAGCACTCTTCTCCTACATTAGGCCCCATGTAGACATTTCGCTGATGCAAACTCTTCTGAACGAAGCTTGAAACCGGCGTTTAGAAATGCCCATTTTGCCGCATTTGCATGCCGCGTTGAGCCTCGTTTAGCGTGTATATTTGTATTTAGTGTGTCACTTGCCACATCACCTGCCACAAGTTGTGGATTGTCCACCTGCCACATCACCTTGCCATGTGACCTGGCCCCGTCACCTGACATGTGACCTGGCCATGTCACCTGCCACATCACCTGGCCACGTCACCTGCCACGTCACTTGGCCACGTCACCTGTCACGTCACCTGGCCACTTCACCTGCCACGTCACTTGGCCACGTCACCTGCCACATCACCTGGCCATATCACCTGGCCACGTCACCTTGACACGTCACCTGCAAACGTCACCTGTCACATCACCTGGCCACGTCACCTGCAAACGTCACCTTGCCATGTCACCTGCCACGTCACCTTGCCATGTCACCTGGCCACGTCACATGCAAACGTCACCTGCAAACATCACCTGCCACATCACCTTGCCATGTCACCTGGCCACGTCACATGCAAACGTCACATACAAACGTCACCTGGCCACATTGTCATCCCGCAGTGTACAGCAAATATATCCTAAACGGCACAGAGATAATTACAGTACTTCTAGTGAAGCTATTTTATAGGCTTACCTATATGTAAAACTGACAAAAATAGTTGTTAAAAACCACTGTATTCCACATATGGGTTTTAAATAGTATACAAAATTGTCATGTTGGAGTTCATTGTGTCTACTGTGTCTACTGTTCCTATGCAGGCGAAAAAATAATGACAAGGTGGAGATCCCTAAGAGACCGCTATAGGCGGGAGCTAAAAGAGGAATCAAAAGACAGTCGGAGCGGAGCAGGATCGTCCAGCAAAGAAAAAAAGGCCCTTCTTTGAGATGCTGGACTTCTTAAGATGTGTGATGGACTTAAGAAGGTAAGTAAATAAATTATTTCTCCCCTATATTAAATTATTTGGCCTAGTCGAAATAATCATATACTCCAAAGAGGAAGAAAACCATGAAAAAAAAAAAAAACCTGCAGGCATAATGAGGTAGTATGCATAGCATACTACCTCATTATGAATTTCTTTCCCGAGATCGAAGCCCCCGCATAGGCCCTCATTCTCCTCCTCCGTCACTGCCATCACTCCTGGAGTGACTTCCGGGTATCATGGCTCCGGTGCTGTGACTGGCCGTAGCGGCGTTTACGTCATGCGTGCGGGAGCCACCAGTCACAGGACGATTGCCTTCAGAAATGGCACACCTAGTCTGGCGCCATTGTCTACGTGTTTTCAGCAAATATCTCCTAAACCGTGTAGGTTTAGGAGATATTTCTTGCACCTACCTGTAGGTAAAAGTGGTCTGTAAGGTTTACAACCAATTTAACAGTAATGACACACATGGATCTATGTATTGTAACAACTATACTGTACTGAGCTGTCATCCATCTATGTACAAATATTTTACAGTACCACCAGCAACATTTCAGAAACTGAAGAGGAGGGGGATGCAGTGGATACCCAGCCTGCGCAAGAGGAAGACATGGGAGTTAATGAGCAAGGTCCCGAAGAAAACCCGTCCTCCCAATCTACAGCAACAGCCACGCTTGAAAGACAACGTGTGCCTGTAAGTATCCTATATAAAATGCCCCATTTTGAAATGTTGACAAAATAAAATGTGCTAATAAAATGTTACACCTCTCAGATTCATTCTGTTGGAGCTACCACACCGAAGGCCAGGAAACGTCACGGACATCCAAAACGTGACATGATGCAGCCATGAGGGCAACAAGAAGGGCTGATACCACTGACCCATTTTCAGACCCCAATAACCAGGATGCAAGTTTTGCTAGGAATCTGTACTAATCTAGTTAGAGTTCCAAATGAGCATAAAATGGATGTGCAAATGTCCATCTTTAATTTTACAGGTGTGTGCATAAGGGCTGCAATGTCTGGAGAACCCATGCCACCAGTCATTACCCATCACCAACGTCCATACCATGGTGAGAAAGCTCCACAACATTCATTTCATCCATATCATCCAGGCATTAACCCCCATCACCAACGTGCACCAGCCCCCACTGCCCAAAATGTTGTACCCCCACTGCAAGTACCCCCACCTATGAGTCCTCCAGTTCACAGGGTACTTCATACAGTCATTCCTCCCAGTCATCCACTCCCTATTCCACTTCCCACAGTCCTTATTATCAGGACCTTTAAAGAATCCCCATTTTAAGTTGCCCCGATGTAGTTGGCCACCAAGTTTGCACTGAAACACTACATGTTATATATGTGTATATATTTGTACAAAAATTATGTTTGTACAGTTTGAATAATTTTTGAGATATTTGTTGTGGTCATTGTCTATTATTAATAAAAATAATTGACTGCATGGAAAATGTAATTTTATTATTGTACTCTATATAAACCAAAAACAACTGATACAAATGAATGTGATGGTCCTAGGGTGAGTGATGATAGAGGTCACAAGACTGCTATACTGCTAACGTGAAAATGTATATTTCGTCAAACTATTGAATTTACATTTTTTATGGGAAAACAAATACAATGCAGGGTACAAAAAGGGGGTCAAACATGGTACTAGCAAATTATACCTAATAAAGTGCCTGGTGAGTGTTTTTACACATGTTGATACTGCCATGGAACCTTTCCCTCTGGGGACATGAAATAGTTTGCAAACGTATCACGCATGGTAACGACTGAATTGTTGGGTCGCAGTCCAGCAAACCGTACAGAAGGTAAATCGATCTCGTCCTCTTCCTCAACAGTAATTCCTTCTTTCTCACGTATAATGTTATGGAGGACACAACATGCTTGTATAGCTTGTTCGGCATTCTCCAGGCTCAGTTGAATTGTTGTATGGAATATGCGCCACTTGCTTGTCAAAATGCCAAAGGTGCATTCAATAAGGCGCCTTGCACGACTCAACCGATAGTTAAAATTTTTATTTGGGGGGGGTTAGATTGTGCCTGGCATAAGGCCTTAGGAGATGCCTAGAAAGTGCAAATGCCTCCTCAGCTACAAGCACATGTGGCATATCTGGCCCTACAGTTCCTGGAAGAGGTTTGTCTGATGGCAAATGAAAGTGGCCCTCAAGTAGTCTTCTCCCCATTGCTGATGCTGTAAACACTCTTGAGTCTGCAGTACGTCCATACGCCCCAATATCTACAGCTACAAACTTATAATTACTGTTCAAAGATTGCCATAAGCACAAGGGAGAAGTATTTCTTATAGTTAAAATATTGTGAGCCAGATCCAGGTGGCATCTGAATTTGGATGTGTTTCCCATCCAGGGCTCCAACACAATTAGGGAATTGGGTCTTCTTCCAAAACCCATTTGCTATTTCTTGCCACGTGGATGTATCTGGAACAGGCATTGCAGTACACCGAAGCTCCTCCCATATTGTTTGACAGGTGTTGTGCACAATTCCAGAAATTGTAGAGGTTTTCACCAAAAAGTAGTGGTTTAGGGACGTATAGGATAGTCTAGATGCCAGAAACCTAGGAAGAGTAGGACAAATGATGAAAGGAATCCTACATTATGCTGGACATAATCAAGCAGAAAGGCTGGCTGGCTTACCTCGGGGTAAGTAGAAGTCGCTCCTCTGGTGGCACACAACGTCTCATATCCGTGTTCATCCTTTCCAAACGGGGATGCAACTTTTCTAATAAAAATTCAAACGTTGGTACAGACATTCGCGTAAAATTAAAAAAAATTTGTGGGAAACGTCGCAGATCTGCATACTGCAGAGCAAAAAACCCTTCAGTGGGCCTCTTGAGCAGCATGGCATGTGTTCGGTACCTGCGTCTTGCAGAAATCTTCCTGGTCATGCTTTTCTGTCTCCTCCAATAAGATAGCATGACAAATAATGTCACATGCTCAAAAAATCTGACCAAATCCATTGCTCTAAATAAGCACGTACACTACAGCAAGGAATCAGGAAACACAAAGCAAGCTGAAACCACAAAGCAGCATGGGAAGCACAATGCACGCTGGGGAATACAAAGAATCATGGGAAAATTCCCATAATTCATGAAAAAATGATTAAAGACAGTTCTGAACAAAAAAAAAATAGACATAAACGGATGAAAAACGGACATAAACGGGTATAAAGCAGATGCAAAACAGATGATAACGGATGGAAAATGGATGACAATGGATGAAAAACGGATGACAATGGATGAAAAACGGATGACAATGGATGTAAAACGGATGACAACGGATGGAAAACGGAAATGAAAATGGATGAAAACTGATGTTTACTGACAACAAAATACGTGACTGAACTGATCTAATGAACGGTCCGCACGTGTGAAAGGGCCCTTATTGTTTTAATATAATATGCAGGGTGTTTGACCTCCCATAGAGTCCTCATCTCCTTGTACTTCTCAATAAATTGAGTCAGAAATTCAGGGTCCTTAAACTTAGTATTCATGTTTTCTGTCAAAGATAATACACAAGACAAATACACTAATGTTAGGCTAAACTCTCATAATCTTACTTATCCCAACATAGGCCTCAATTTTGAAGCGCTATAGGGTGATACAAAGCTATAAAAATGTACCTTTGTTTCGGAACGCTCGCAAATTCAGTTCCTCTATCCTCCGCACACAGAAGTTACGTACGACACATGCGTGATAGCTTTATACATGCTGCGCAGGCGTGAAACTCCGCCTGCGTCGCCCACCCCTGACGTTCTTTTTCTAATGAATATTCTCCACCCCTTTTTCTATGCACAGAACGTACGTACAGGACATGCGCAATAGCTTTGGATACACACTGCGCATGTGTGTGTATCCATCATGCCTGATGTTCTTTTTTAATGAATAGTCTCCGCCCCTTCTCTCTACGGTGTGCAGTAGGAGTAAGAATGGCGGAGACACAGCAGGTGTGTACTAACTCCAGTAACGAGGAAAGCCCGGAGCCCGAAATGTCCCGATCCGGGAAGAGGAGATTTAAGGCCTCCAATATGGCCTTTGAAGAGATGGTGGAGATGGTTTTGAAAAAAAAAGATTACAATGGAAAGCATGGACCATATGCCCAGCCTAATTTAAGAAAGGCAAAAATAATGGCAAAAGTGGTGAAGCGCCTGCATCATAAATTTGGGGTACGGCGCTCTAAAGATCAGCTGAGGAAACGATGGTCCGACCTCAAACTTAGGGAGCCGGATCAGTACAGAAGAATCCAGAAAGTGCTGAAAAAAAGTAAGTACTTGTGTGTTCATATTGTGATTATTACCTTGCATACAAGTTTTCCTCCTTTAAACGTTCGTATGAAACATTGTTCGCAGTAAACATCGTTATAAATAATTATATACAATGTATTTAGTTGATACAGGGTTTCAACAACATTTTTGGTCTTGGTAGTTTGTCTTATTAAAAGAAGTTTATGACATTGTTGTCTAGATGTCTTTTGAAACTAGAATGAATAGCAAACTTCATTCAGTGGAATGTAAGGAGAGGACACTCATCAGCTGCTTACACATTTGGACACAGGAGCACTAGTGTGGGACACCAGAATACATTTTTTTGGTTAACCCACACAGGTTGTCATGGACATACTACTTCCAGACCTGCAACAGGGCTCAGGCGCATCCCCACCAACAGGTTCCCAGTAACGAACAGGCGTGCGCCAATGCGCATGTGCCGATCGCAGAGATCGCACGCACAGTGATTCGGCTTTGGCGCCCAGTGGCCTTTAAGAGGGGCTTCCACAATTCAGCACTTGCTGTTTGATCTGCAGCTTCACCTGTGACCTGTTCCTGTAATCAGCATCCGATCACCTGACCTGGCTCTCTGACCATGCTGCTGTCTCCAATCCTGAACCTTGGCTTTCCCTGACTCTGATTCTGTTTACCTGCCTGTCTGATCTCCTGTTACCAGAAACCAGCCCGAACTTGACTATTCCTTGCCTGCCGAATCTGTTGAACTGATCCACTGTGTATGACCCGGCTTGTCTGACCTTGCTTCTGCCTGCTGTGTGCACCCTGCTGACCTGCATCCAGCTCACCTGCAGCCTGCTGACCTGCATCCAGCTTACTTGCAGCCTGCTGACCTGCATCCAGCTCACCTGCATCCTGCTGAAATGCATCCAGCTCACCTGCATCCTGCTGACCTGCATCCAGCTCACCTGCAGCCTGCTGACCTGCATCCAGCTCACCTGCAGCCTGCTGACCTGCATCCAGCTTACCTGCATCCTGCTGACCTGCATCCAGCTTACCTGCATCCTGCTGACCTGCATCCAGCTTACCTGCATCCTGCTGACCTGCATCCAGCTCACCTGCACCCTGCTGACCTGCATCCGGCTTACCTGCTGACTTGTATCCAGCTTACCTGCACCCGGCACTCCAGTCAGTTCCAGTGTCTCCCAGTGGACATCATCTCCAGTTCCAGAGAATCCACCAGGCACTCATACCCCACTGTGCTCCTACGGTCACTGTCCTCAACTCCAGTGATCTGGGAACCAGGGCTGTACGAGAGGTCTCCCTCTGCACGTCAGGCTCACATATGAGGTACGTGTCAGTATCAAACAGCCATGCCTGAGCCTGCAAGAGGGACCTCTGCTACTGATGAAATCTGCCAATTACTCTCCGTCCTCACTCAAGAGGTGAAATCGCTTCAGGACAGCTATGAACACCTGGTGAGACAAGTGCAGTCCCGGTCGAGTATTACAAACCCTTCTTCCAGTGGGTTGTCATCAGAGGCTTCCCCTGCACTCCCTGTAATGATGTTATCTCCAGAACCCAGGGTCCCAATTCCGGAGAAGTTTTCTGGGGATCGAAGCAAGTTTCGGACTTCCCGTAATGCATGTGAGCTGTACTTTTCCTTACTACCCTTAACCTTTTCGCGGGAAAACACCAAGGTGGGGTTTGTTGTCTCACTTCTGCTGGGAGATCCACAAGCCTGGGCTCATCACCTGCTGGAAGAACACCATGTTTCTCTGGACTCTTTGTTATCCTTCTTTGACGCAATGTCACTCTTATATGATAACCCTCAACGAACTTCCACTGCCGAAGCTGCTCTTAGCACGCTTCAGCAGGGCCGCAGAGTGGTTGAAGATTATATAATGGACTTTAGACGCTGGAGCGCGGATACCCAGTGGAACCATGCAGCTTTACGGCACCAGTTTCGCCTAGGCTTGTCAGAAGGACTAAAGGATGAACTGGCTCGGGTCGGTGTACCAAATTCCCTGGAATCCTTGATGACCCTAACTATTCAGATAGACCGTCATCTTCGGGAACGCAGGATGGAGAGGGTGACCCAGCAGACTCAACCAACTTGGATGTTACCCCAAGTGCCTACGACCTCTCGTCCTGTTCCCCTTAGACCGGTCCCAGTTAATCCTGCATCAACCAAACTAATACCGGACTTTCAGAAATCTGGGCAGGTCGGACTAATGAGACCCGCATTGTCTGCCGAGGAACGTCTACGTCGGCAACAGCTCAACCTGTGCTTGTACTGCGGGGGACCAGGCCATTATGTACATTCGTGTCCTGCCAAGTACCGTAGATCTTCATCCATCCCACCACACAGTCACCCAGCTCTCTCTACTCATCTGGCTATTCCCATCACCCTTCAGTTTTCTGGAAAGACGGTGTCTGTTACTGCAATAATAGACTCTGGTGCATGCAGTTGTTTTATTGATTTGAACTTTGCCAACCAACAACGCATTCCACTCCAGCACAGGGCTCAAGGACTTTCTGTTTTCTTGGCAGATGGATCCCGTATTAAATCTGGCCAGGTGACTCAAGAGACTCCCCCACTGCCTGTAATTACTGTCTCGAACCACAAGGAACTGCTTAAGTTTGATGCTATTGCTTCCCCTCTGTTCCCGATCATCTTGGGTCTACCGTGGCTTCAGGCCCACAACCCGCAAATTGACTGGGGCTCCGGAGAAATCAGGTTTCAGTCCCTCTACTGTCAAGAACATTGTCTGCCCTTACCTTTCAAGATATCTGGTCCTTTGCTGTGCCTGGAAGCTGACTCAGAATTACGCTCAGCAGTACCTGAACAGTATCACAAGTTCCTAGACGTTTTTAGTAAACGAGGGGCAGAGACACTTCCTCCTCATCGTTCCTACGATTGCCCGATTGAGTTACTGCCCGGAGCTGAAATCCCCTTTGGGCGAATTTTCCCTCTGTCTGAGCGGGAGTTGGAGGTTTTAAAGGAATATGTTGACGAAAACCTTAAGAGGGGGTTCATCCGGCCATCCACCTCTCCAGGCAGGGATCTTTTTTGTGGAGAAGAAGGACCACTCATTGCGTCCCTGTGTGGACTACCGGGAGCTGAACAAGGTCACGGTCAAGAACCGGTATCCCTTACCCCTGGTACCTGAGCTTTTTCAAAGATTAAGAACTACTGTTGTGTTCACCAAACTCGATCTTCGCGGGGCCTACAATTTGGTTCGCATTCGTGCAGGGGACGAGTGGAAAACGGCCTTCCGTACCAGGTTTGGCCATTATGAATATCTGGTGATGCCCTTCGGCCTGTGTAATGCCCCTGCTACCTTCCAGCACCTGATAAATGATATCTTCAGAGATTATCTGGACATTTTCGTTATAGCCTACTTAGACGATATCCTGATCTTTTCCTCATCCTTGGATCAGCACCGGAAACACGTCAAGATGGTACTCTGCCGACTCCGTCAGCATGGCTTATACGCCAAACCAGAAAAATGCGAATTTGAGCGGCAGAGTATCCAATTTCTGGGCCTGGTAATTTCCACAGAAGGGTTCAAGATGGACCCACAAAAAGTCACAGCTGTTCTGGACTGGCCTGCACCCTCAGATAAAAAGGGGGTGCAACGTTTTGTTGGCTTCGCCAATTTTTACAGAAAGTTCATCAAAGGATTTTCTGCAATTATTTCTCCGATCACCCAGCTAACAAGACAAAACGTCCGATTCCAGTGGAATCCCCAGGCTCAAGCTGCCTTCTCTACCCTAAAGGGACTCTTTACCTCTGCCCCCATCTTGAGCCATCCGGATCCCTCTCTTCCTTACCTACTCGAGGTTGATGCCTCAGAAACAGCTGTGGGGGCAGTTATTTCTCAGCGTCAAGGACTCAAGGATCTCATGCACCCCATAGCTTTCTTCTCTCGGAAGCTTTCGCCTGCAGAGAAGAATTACGATGTGGGGGAACGTGAACTTTTGGCCATTAAAGCCGCACTCGAAGAATGGCAATACCTGCTAGAGGGAGCGGCACATCCCATACTTATCTACACGGATCATAAAAATCTGGAATATTTACAAACTGCCAAACGTTTGAAGCCGCGTCAGGCACGATGGGCGTTATTCTTTTCCAGATTTTCATTTCACATCACCTACCGGCCAGGATCAAAGAACATCAAGCCTGACGCTCTCTCTCGGATGTACGATGACCCCAAAGAAACTTCAGTTCCGGACACCATCTTATCTGAGGGCAACTTTCTGCTTTTCCAGACAGACCTGATGTCCGGTCTAAAACAAGCCTCAGAGGGGGTGTCCGGTCCTCCAGGATCAATCTTGATACCCAGGGATGGGATGCTTTGGAAGGACAGCAAAATTTTTGTGCCAGAAAGTTGCCGGACAGAAGTGTTGAGCCTGTGTCACGACCACCCACTGGCCGGACATTTTGGGGTTCACAAGACTCGTGAACTAATCCAGCGCATGTTTTGGTGGCCGAAGCTTGAGGAAGATTGCAAGGACTATGTTAAGTCATGTGTCATCTGTACCCAAAGCAAGTCTGCCAGGACCAAGTCCTGGGGCCTCCTCAGACCACTACCAATTCCTGACAGACCCTGGAGCATGATTGCCATGGACTTTGTAGTGGAACTACCCCCTTCTGAAGGACATACAGCTATCTTTGTAGTGGTTGACCGTCTGTCTAAGATGGCCCACTTCATACCCCTAAAGAGTACGCCGTCTGCTTTGGAAACCGCCCGGGTGTTCATCAGGGAGATCGTAAGGCTGCACGGGGTACCAACCAACATTGTATCTGACAGGGGAGTCCAGTTCACCTCCCGCTTCTGGAGGTCACTATGCCAAATTCTGAAAATTGAACTTTCCATGTCATCTGCTTTCCACCCCCAGACTAACGGACAAACTGAAAGGACGAACCAAACCCTGGAACAGTACATCCGTTGCTTTACCTCATTTGTCCAAGATGATTGGGTAGCACTGTTGCCTTTAGCGGAATTTGCTTTCAACGATGCCAGCCATTCAGCCACAGGTCAGTCACCGTTCTTTGCGAACTATGGGTTCCATCCTGTCTTCCTGCCTAACATTATTCCAGAATCTCCTGTTCCAGCAGTACAAAGCACTGTCGAGTTCCTGGGTCGCAACAACAAGTTGTTGCAAGAAGCTATGGCCAAGGTGCAGGCAACCAACAAGAGGCTTTATGACAGGAAGAGAAGAGGTGAATTACGTCTCCAACCAGGTGATCAGGTGTGGTTATCTACCACCAACCTCAAGATGGCTTGCCCTTCAAAGAAGCTGGCACCCAGATTCATTGGCCCTTTCCCAGTTAAAAGGAAATTGAATGAGGTCTCCTATGAACTTACCCTGCCTGAGTCGCTCAAAGTGCACCCGGTGTTTCACGTGTCTCTGCTTAAACCCACAGTACCCGACCCTTTCCCGGACAGAGGAACGGGGCCACCCGGACCTGTTATTATTAATAAGGATGAGGAGTATGAGGTGGAGGCTGTCGTAGACTGCAGGAGAAGAGGTAACCAACTTCAATTTTTAATCAAATGGAAGGGCTATGGACCAGAGGAGAACTCATGGGAACCTAAGCAAAATGTGCATGCCCAAGAACTGATCCAGGCCTTCTTCCGCAGACATCCTCAGAAAAGAGCTCTTTTGGGCACCCGGAGGTTGCCCTTAAGGGGGGGGCAATGTCATGGACATAATACTTCCAGACCTGCAACAGGGCTCAGGCGCATCCCCACCAACAGGTTCCCAGTAACGAACAGGCGTGCGCCAATGCGCATGTGCCGATCGCAGAGATCGCACGCACAGTGATTCGGCTTTGGCGCCCAGTGGCCTTTAAGAGGGGCTTCCACAATTCAGCACTTGCTGTTTGATCTGCAGCTTCACCTGTGACCTGTTCCTGTAATCAGCATCCGATCACCTGACCTGGCTCTCTGACCACGCTGCTGTCTCCAATCCTGAACTTTGGCTTTCCCTGACTCTGATTCTGTTTACCTGCCTGTCTGATCTCCTGTTACCAGAAACCAGCCCGAACTTGACTATTCCTTGCCTGCCGAATCTGTTGAACTGATCCACTGTGTATGACCCGGCTTGTCTGACCTTGCTTCTGCCTGCTGTGTGCACCCTGCTGACCTGCATCCAGCTCACCTGCAGCCTGCTGACCTGCATCCAGCTTACCTGCAGCCTGCTGACCTGCATCCAGCTCACCTGCATCCTGCTGAAATGCATCCAGCTCACCTGCAGCCTGCTGACCTGCATCCAGCTCACCTGCAGCCTGCTGACCTGCATCCAGCTTACCTGCATCCTGCTGACCTGCATCCAGCTTACCTGCATCCTGCTGACCTGCATCCAGCTCACCTGCACCCTGCTGACCTGCATCCGGCTTACCTGCTGACTTGTATCCAGCTTACCTGCACCCGGCACTCCAGTCAGTTCCAGTGTCTCCCAGTGGACATCATCTCCAGTTCCAGAGAATCCACCAGGCACTCATACCCCACTGTGCTCCTACGGTCACTGTCCTCAACTCCAGTGATCTGGGAACCAGGGCTGTACGAGAGGTCTCCCTCTGCACGTCAGGCTCACATACGAGGTACGTGTCACAGGTGCTCCAGTGGATACTTGTTGGGGTGTCTCAATCTGTGAAATGTGGCCAAAAAAGGTAAGTATTCCAGCTTGTTTCCTAGGATATTTTAATTATGTCTTCAACTTGGATCTCTGCCCAAACAGACAATTGTACACCACTTCAATACAATGTTTCATATTCCTATTCCTGGACTCAAATATGTGTGTGCTAAGTATACCTTTTGTTTCATTCTCATAGGGAGAAAAGACTCATCAGACAACCTGAACCCAGGGACCCCCGACCTCAACAGCCCATTTGGCAAATCAGCCCAAGCCCCACGGAGGATGTGGAGGAAGGAGAGGTGGGCAACATGGGCACCCCACCAGGTGAGTGTCTGACATCCCAGCTTATGTTAATCTATGTATGCCTGCATATTTCTAAATACATCTTTTTTGCATCAATTTTAGGTGATGTGGTTGTGGAAGGGGAAGAAGCAGTGGAAGCAGGTCCAAGTGCTAGCGCCCCCCCCCAAGGATGTGTACGAAGGAGAGGCGTAGGAAGTGGGCGACATGTGCACCCCACCAGGTGAGCGTCTGACACCCCAGCTTATAGTAATCTATGTATGCCTGCATATTTCTAAAGACATTTTTTTTCCTCAATTTTAGGTGATGTGCTGGTTGTGGAAGAAGGGGAACCATTTACCACAGACAGTGCCCAAAGATTAATTGGGCAGATCATGGCCTGGAATGGGGATATAGATGCCATGCGCACTAGCCTTGACCTAATGCACAATCGGCTGGACAATATGCAGCAGGAAATGAAGAACATGATCAATGTTTTGGGGAGAATCTAAAAAACTTTTTCACAAAAAAATTGATCATGTTCTTCATTTCCTGTTTTGCTGACCCCATTCTGGGCTTTGACTTTTTGAAAGATTTTAGGCCTGTTTCTAAAAAAAATTGTAAAAAAAAACAAATAAAAAATATATAGAGGCCTGGTTGTTGTTAAAAATTGCAAAATAAAAGAGGACTGTTTGTTTAAAAAAAAAAAAAAAAATAGAGGCCCGTTTGTTAAAAAAAAAAAAAAAATAGAGGCCTGTTGGTTTAAAAAAAAAAAAAAAAATAGAGGCCTGTTTGTTTTTAAAAAAACGAACAATAGAGGCCTGTTTGTTAAAAAAAAAAAAAAAAAACTTTTAAAACTTGAGGCCTGGTTGTTCTAAAAATTATCGAAATAAAAAATATTTTTTATACAAATAAAAATTTGATTAAAAAAAAAAAAATTATATCTATTTGAAATCATAACATTTTCACAAACACACGTGAATGTGCACAGATCAAAAACATCTGTTATTAAACAACAAGATGTGTGGCTTCTTCTTTCAATGCTAAATATCAGTTTTGGAAGTTATTTGGTGTTTACAGTGAAAATGGGGCTTATTTACTAAAGGAAAATACACTTGGCACTACAAGTGCACTAGGATAACCTAGGAGACAGCCAAAAAGAAAGGCAAGCAATAAATACAATTCTAGATTTTATCTGATCATTATTTCTTATTAAAAAAAATTAGAGATTGTCTGGCATTGCAATTGCCCCCCTACCCATAAAATAATCAACATATTGATCCTGAATAGGGATGAGCTTCGAGTTCGAGTCGAACTCATGTTCGACTCGAACATTGGCTGTTCGCAAGTTCACCGAACAGCGAACAATTTGGGGTGTTCGTGGCAAATTCGAATGCCGCGGAACACCCTTTAAAAGTCTATGGGAGAAATCAAAAGTGCTAATTTTAAAGGCTAATATGCAAGTTATTGTCATAAAAAGTGTTTGGGGACCTGGGTCCTGCCCCAGGGGACATGGATCAATGCAAAAAAAAGTTTTAAAAACGGCCGTTTTTTCAGGAGCAGTGATTTTAATAATACTTAAAGTCAATCAATAAAAGTGTAATATCCCTTTAAATTTCGTACCTGGGGGGTGTCTATAGTGTGCCTGTAAAGGGGCGCATGTTTCCTGTGTTTAGAACAGTCTGACAGCAAAATGACATTTTGAAGGAAAAAACTCATTTAAAACTACCCGCGGCTATTGCATTGCCGACAATACACATAGAAGTTCATTGATAAAAACGGCATGGGAATTCCCCAAAGGGGAACCCCGAACCAAAATTAAAAAAAAAAAATGACGTGGGGGTCCCCCTAAATTCCATACCAGGCCCTTCAGGTCTGGTATGGATATTAAGGGGAACCCCGGCCAAAATTTAAAAAAAAAAATGACGTGGGGTTCCCCCTAAATTCCATACCAGACCCTTCAGGTCTGGTATGGATTTTAAGGGGAACCCCGCGCCAAAAAAAAAAAAAAAAAACGGCGTGGGGTCCCCCCAAAAATCCATACCAGACCCTTATCCGAGCACGCAACCTGGCAGGCCGCAGGAAAAGAGGGGGGGACAAGAGTGCGGCCCCCCCTCCCTCCTGAACCGTACCAGGCCACATGCCCTCAACATTGGGAGGGTGCTTTGGGGTAGCCCCCCAAAACACCTTGTCCCCATGTTGATGAGGACAAGGGCCTCATCCCCACAACCCTGGCCGGTGGTTGTGGGGGTCTGCGGGCGGGGGGCTTATCGGAATCTGGAAGCCCCCTTTAACAAGGTGACCCCCAGATCCCGGCCCCCCCCCTGTGTGAAATGGTAAGGGGGTACATAAGTACCCCTACCATTTCACGAAAAAAGTGTCAAAAATGTTAAAAATGACAAGAGACAGTTTTTGACAATTCCTTTATTTAAATGCTTCTTCTTTCTTCTATCTTGCTTCATCTTCTGGTTCTTCTGGCTCTTCTGGTTCTTCTGGTTCTTCCTCCGGCGTTCTCGTCCAGCATCTCCTCCGCGGCGTCTTCTGTCTTCTTCTCCTCGGGCCGCTCCGCACCCATGGCATGGGGGGGAGGCTCCCGCTCTTCTCTTCTTCTCTTCTTTTCTTCTTTTCTTCTTTTCTTCTTTTCTTCTCTTCTTCTCTTCTTCCTATTCATTTTCTTCTCCGGGCCGCTCCGCAATCCATGCTGGCATGGAGGGAGGCTCCCGCTGTGTGACGGCGCTCCTCGTCTGACAGTTCTTAAATAACAGAGGGGGGCGGGGCCACCCGGTGACCCCGCCCCCCTCTGACGCACGGTGACTTGACGGGACTTCCCTGTGGCATTCCCCGTGACGTCACAGGGAAGTCCCGTCAAGTCACCGTGCGTCAGAGGGGGGCGGGGTCACCGGGTGGCCCCGCCCCCCTCTGTTATTTAAGAACTGTCAGACGAGGAGCGCCGTCACACAGCGGGAGCCTCCCTCCATGCCAGCATGGATTGCGGAGCGGCCCGGAGAAGAAAATGAAGAAGAAGAGAAGAAAAGAAGAAAAGAAGAAAAGAAGAAGAGAAGAAGAGAAGAAGAGAAGAGCGGGAGCCTCCCCCCATGCCATGGGTGCGGAGCGGCCCGAGGAGAAGAAGACAGAAGACGCCGCGGAGGAGATGCTGGACGAGAACGCCGGAGGAAGAACCAGAAGAACCAGAAGAGCCAGAAGAACCAGAAGATGAAGCAAGATAGAAGAAAGAAGAAGCATTTAAATAAAGGAATTGTCAAAAACTGTCTCTTGTCATTTTTAACATTTTTGACACTTTTTTCGTGAAATGGTAGGGGTACTTATGTACCCCCTTACCATTTCACACAGGGGGGGGGCCGGGATCTGGGGGTCACCTTGTTAAAGGGGGCTTCCAGATTCCGATAAGCCCCCCGCCCGCAGACCCCCACAACCACCGGCCAGGGTTGTGGGGATGAGGCCCTTGTCCTCATCAACATGGGGACAAGGTGTTTTGGGGGGCTACCCCAAAGCACCCTCCCAATGTTGAGGGCATGTGGCCTGGTACGGTTCAGGAGGGAGGGGGGGCCGCACTCTCGTCCCCCCCTCTTTTCCTGCGGCCTGCCAGGTTGCGTGCTCGGATAAGGGTCTGGTATGGATTTTTGGGGGGACCCCACGCCGTTTTTTTTTTTTTTTTTTGGCGCGGGGTTCCCCTTAAAATCCATACCAGACCTGAAGGGTCTGGTATGGAATTTAGGGGGAACCCCACGTCATTTTTTTTTTTAATTTTGGCTGGGGTTCCCCTTAATATCCATACCAGACCTGAAGGGCCTGGTATGGAATTTAGGGGGACCCCCACGTCATTTTTTTTTTTTAATTTTGGTTCGGGGTTCCCCTTTGGGGAATTCCCATGCCGTTTTTTATCAATGAACTTCTATGTGTATTGTCGGCAATGCAATAGCCGCGGGTAGTTTTAAATGAGTTTTTTCCTTCAAAATGTCATTTTGCTGTCAGACTGTTCTAAACACAGGAAACATGCGCCCCTTTACAGGCACACTATAGACACCCCCCAGGTACGAAATTTAAAGGGATATTACACTTTTATTGTTTGACTTTAAGCATTATTAAAATCACTGCTCCTGAAAAAACGGCCGTTTTTAAAACTTTTTTTTGCATTGATCCATGTCCCCTGGGGCAGGACCCAGGTCCCCAAACACTTTTTATGACAATAACTTGCATATAAGCCTTGAAAATTAGCACTTTTGATTATTCATGTTCGTGTCCCATAGACTTTAACGGTGTTCGCATGTTCGAACGAACTTTTTTCCTGTTCGCATGTTCTGGTGCGAACCGAACAGGGGGGTGTTCGGCTCATCCCTAATCCTGAACTTGACGGGTGCTTTGGGGGGCCAAGCCAGTACAGCCAGTATCCAGGCCTGTCAGAGGATTCTGTATAAGTCCGGCCTCGGGCCCAAGTGATGCAATATAATTGCTGGAACGTTTGTTTAAAAAATTGTGCAGGATGCAGCACACTAGGACAAGGTGATTTAGTTTGTATTCCGCCATGTGGATAGCTGTCTGAAACAGACGGAACCGGCTGGCTATGATCCTGAAGGCATTCTCCACAACTCTTTTTGCTCTGGCCAGCCGAAAATTAAATACCCTCCTCCCTGGGGTGAGGGTCCTTTGGGGGAATGGCCTTATCATGTGCTCACCCAGACCGAAGGCTTCATCTGCAATGAAGACAAAGGGGAGTCCTTCCACGTTATCCGCATCAGGTGCCAATCCCAGGCCACCACTCTGGAGACGCTGGTAGAACTCCGTCTGGGCGAAGACTCCTCCATCCGACATCCAGCCATTCTTCCCCACGTCCACAAACAGAAATTCATATTGTGCCGACACCACCGCCAGTAAGACAATACTATGGAACCCCTTATAATTAAAATAGTATGACCCCGAATGGGGTGGTGGCACGATGTGGACGTGTTTCCCATCTATAGCCCCTCCACAGTTGGGAAAGTCCCAACAAGTGGCAAAATGGGATGCCACAGTCTGCCATTCCTGTGGCATTGAAGGAAACTGGGGAGTCAAACAAGAAATAAAAAAATATAAGTACGGCCCACTTATTAGATTCATCACCCCCTCTGATGGCACATTGCTACATTTTAGGGGTGGGGGAAGGGGATTTTATATCAATTTAAGGACACATAGACCATTTGCAGACATTTTAGGTGGGGAGGGGATTGTAAATCAATTTAAGGACACACAGACCATTTTCAAACATTTTAGGGGGGGGATTGTAAATCACTTTAAGAACACACAGACCATTTGCAGACATTTTAGGGGGGATTGTAAATAATTTTAAGGACAAACAGACCATATGCAGACATTTTAGGGGGGAGGGGATTGTAAATCAATTTAAGGACACACAGACCATTTGCAGACATTTTAGGGGGGAGGGGATTGTAAATCAATTTAAGGACACATAGACCATTTGCAGACATTTTAGGGGGAAGGGGATTGTAAATCAATTTAAGGACACACAGACCATTTGCAGACATTTTAGGGAAGGAGGGGATTGTAAATCAATTTAAGGACACACAGACCATTTGCAGACATTTTAGGGGGGATTGTAAATTAATTTAAGGACACACAGACCATTTTCAGACATTTTAGGGGGAGGGGATAGTAAATCAATTTAAGGACACACAGACCATTTGCAGACATTTTAGGGAGGGAGGGGATTGTAAATCAATTTAAGGACACACAGACCATTTTCAGACTTTTTTTTTGGGGGGGGGGATTGTAAATCAATTTAAGGACACACAGACCATTTGCAGACATTTTAGGGTAAAGCAATACAATGGAGCTGACAAAATACATTGTTAAAGTGACTACACTAGGTGGATATGGGCCCAGCATAGCATGCTGGGTAGTGTCAGGAGCCAGGGAGCGTCTCCGCTCGCCGGGCTCCGGTGCGCATGCGCACGGGACGAGCGCTTCGCCGCACACCCGTCCGCGGCCTGATGGTGCGGCGCGCGCGGGTGCACGGCGGTCCCCGTGTGCGCGCCGTAGCCCGTGCGGGTGCCCGGTAGCGCGTCACGCTGACGCGCTCGCCGGGCACGGGGGCTATATCTGACGGCTCCAGCACCCTGTCGGGTTGCTGGTTTGTCGTCAGCTCTCCCCTGCTTCCTTGTGCCTGTGTTCCCTAAAGCCTTATAGTCTGATCTGTGTACCGAATCTCTGCCTGATTAACCACTACTCTCCTGGATTGTCCCTAGTGCTTGCCTGATCTGTGTACCGAACCTCTGCCTGATTAACCACTACTCTCCTGGATTGTCCCTAGTGCTTGCCTGCTCTGTGTACCGAACCTCTGCCTGATTAACCACTACTCTCCTGGATTGTCCCTAAGCACTCTGCCTGCTCTGTGTACCGAACCTCTGCCTGATTAACCACTACTCTCCTGGATTGTCCCTAAGCACTCTGCCTGACCTGTGTACCGAACCCCTGGCCTGTTTAACCACCTCTCTGCTGGACTACCCTGATCATACCTGCCTATTCCCTAACCTCTGCTTGTGTTTGCAGCCTTGCTCCCCCCTGGATCTCGGGGCACCCGCTTCCAGCCTCTGAACCTGCTATTCACCCGGAAGCCCGTGCCTCCGCGTGCCCCCAGCCTCCTGTACCCATTTCGGGGGTCTGGGTGCGCGTGGTCGTAAGGGCGAGCCGCTCTCGGCATCTCGGCCTCGGTAAGTACGTGTTTGTGACAGTACAAACCAGCCAGATGTCTGAGGCCGACAGAGCGCGCTCTCCTTTGGAGATCTTATGTCAGCAAGTATCTACCCTGGCGGACTCCGTACAAAAGCTGCAAGAAGGCTACACACAAGTTGATAACCGCCTGCAGCAGATCTCCGGGTTACTACCCTCCGCAGCCGCAGCTCCTGCACCCAGCAGTGGGGGTCCGCTTCCTCAAGCTCCGGCCAACCCCACTGTGGTTATGGCCCTTCCTGAGCCCAGGGTCCCTACACCTGAACGGTTCTCGGGAGATCGCAAGAAGTTTAGGGCTTTCAAAAACGCATGTTCCCTATACTTCGCTCTACAGCCAAGAACCTTCTCTTCAGAGATCGTCAAGGTGGGGTTTGCCATTTCCCTGCTTTCCGAGGAACCCCAGGCTTGGGCCCACAGCCTGATGGAACAGCGCAGCCCTGCCCTGAACACTATCGAAGCGTTCTTTGAGAGCATGACCCAGCTCTACGATGATCCGCAACGTATGGCCACCGCCGAAGCTATCTTGCACCATTTGTCCCAAGGAAGAAGACCTATTGAGGACTATACAGTAGAATTCCGTAAGTGGGCGGCCGACACCAACTGGAATGAGCCGGCCTTACGTTACCAGTACCGCCAAGGCCTATCTGAATTACTCAAAGACGAGTTAGCCAGGATGGAGACCCCTGCTTCCTTAGAGGAACTTATTCAAGCAGCTACAAAACTTGATCGGCGCCTTAGGGAGCGGCGCTCAGAACGGTTTCAGCAGCCTCGCCCTGCCTGGGCATCACCGCGACCTCACTCCACAGTATCCCAAACTTCACCTTCAGTTACTACCGCATCGGTCCCTGAGGTCGAACCAATGCAGCTCGGTTTGGTCCGAGGTCCCTTGACCTCCGAGGAGAAACAGCGCAGACGGCAGTCTAACCTTTGCCTCTACTGCGGAGGAACCGGGCACTTCCTGCGCAGCTGTCCGATCAGGCCCAGTAAGTTCCCTCAGTCAAACATATTGAACTTTCCTAACCATAACATCCCCAAGGCTTATGTGATGTTGTTTGTTTCTCTGCAGCTTCCGGAAAAGGAGACTCGCCTGCAGGCCATCGTTGATTCCGGGGCCTGCAGCTGTTTTATAGATTCCGCCTTGGCACACAGATTGAAGATCCCTCTACAGACCAAAGAGCAGGATCTACAAATACACCTGGCCGACGGATCCCTTCCTTGCTCAGGCCCCATCACCCAGGAGACCCAACCTATTTCAGTCGTCACGGACTCCGGCCACCGGGAGTTCTTACGGCTTGACCTAATTCGCTCACCAATCTTCCCCATCATACTCGGCCTACCATGGTTGCAAGCCCACGATCCGCTAATCAAATGGAGCACCAAGTCAGTATCATTCCCTTCTCAGTATTGCTCCCAACACTGCCTGCTTCCGGATTCCAAAGTTTGTGCCACAATGGCGGTACCGCCAAACAACCTCCAACACGTCCCCTCTGAATATCTCGAGTTTCAGGAGGTCTTCAGTAAACAAATGGCTGACCGCCTACCACCTCACAGGGCCTACGACTGTCCAATTGATCTTCTTCCTGGCTCTGAGATTCCATTTGGCCGGATATTCCCCCTTTCTGAAACCGAGCTGGAGGCTCTAAAACAGTACATAGATGAAAATCTTGAGAAAGGTTTCATCCGCCCTTCATCTTCACCCGCTGGAGCAGGTATCTTTTTCGTGGGAAAAAAAGACGGTACTCTTAGACCCTGCGTAGACTATCGACAACTCAACAACATCACAATCAAGAATCGGTACCCGCTGCCACTCATTCCTGAGCTATTCCAAAGGTTTCGATCGGCCAAGGTGTTCTCCAAACTTGACCTCCGGGGGGCCTACAACCTCGTCAGGATCAGGGCTGGAGACGAATGGAAAACGGCCTTTAGATCCAGATTCGGCCACTTTGAATATTTGGTGATGCCATTCGGCCTCTGCAATGCTCCAGCCACCTTCCAACATCTAGTGAATGACATCTTCCGACAATATCTAGATGACTTCCTGGTGGTGTATCTGGACGACATCCTCATCTTCTCCCCTACGCTAGAGATGCACAGGAGACACGTTAAAACAGTTCTCGCTATTCTCTTGCAACACAAGCTATACCTAAAAGCCGAAAAGTGTGAGTTTGAGAGATCAACCATACAATTCTTGGGATTCATACTCTCCACCAATGGGGTTGCAATGGACCCTCAGAAGATTCAGGCAATTCAGGAGTGGCCAGCTCCATCAAATAAGAAAGCAGTACAGAGGTTTATCGGATTTGCTAATTTCTATCGGAAATTCATCGTGGGATTCTCTGCCATTGTGGCACCTATTACTCAACTAACTCGGCAGCATCATTCGTTCCAGTGGTCCGCAGCCGCTCAAGAGGCTTTTCTTAAGTTAAAAGAACTATTCAGTTCTGCTCCAATCCTTTGCCATCCTGACCCGACTCAACCCTTCGTATTGGAGGTCGATGCATCAGAAATCGCAACCGGAGCAATCCTTTCCCAGAGACAGGGACCAAAGGCCATCCTGCATCCAGTAGCTTTCGCTTCCCGGAAACTCAGTCCACCGGAACTTAATTACGACGTGGGTGACAGAGAGCTGCTGGCTATAAAGTTTGCTTTGGAGGAATGGAGGTATCTGCTGGAGGGGGCAGTCCATCCGGTGATGATCTTTACGGATCACAAAAACCTTGAGTACCTCAGAACAGCAAGACGATTAAAACCCCGCCAAGCCCGATGGGCCCTGTTCTTCTCTCGTTTTAATTTCCATATTGCATACAGACCTGGGGCAAAGAACGGGAAGGCTGATGCCCTTTCAAGAATGTTTTCCGCAGACTCCCAAATACCAACACCATGCACGATCCTCTCTCCTCAAAATTTTCTTGGATTAACCCAAGCAGACTTAATATCCTCCATCAAATCTTCATCAGACACATGTACGGAACCAGCTGTGCATTCCCTGAAAAAATATGAAGACCTTTTCTGGATCAAAGGAAAAATATTTGTACCACAGGTGACTCGGCCCCTAGCCCTTCAAATGTGTCATGATCACAAGATGGCAGGACACTTCGGGAACAAGAAGACGGCTGAGCTCCTTTCTCGTTCCTTTTGGTGGCCAGGATGGAGAAGGGACTGTAGGGAATATGTGGCGTCCTGTCTCCTATGCCAGAGAAGCAAGGGCCAGAACATCAAACCCTGGGGTTTGCTCAGACCTTTGCCCATTCCGGAACGACCTTGGGCTGACGTCTCCATGGACTTCATCGTTGACCTACCCAGCTCAGAGAATTTCTCCACCATCCTAGTTGTGGTCGACCGCCTTTCCAAAATGGCCCACTTTCTGCCCATGAGGGGTACTCCCTCTGCCGTGGAGACGGCCAACATTTTTCTAAAGGAGATCGTTAGGCTCCATGGGATACCAAGGAGTATCGTGTCAGACAGAGGCGTTCAGTTCACGTCCAAATTCTGGAGAGAACTGTGCAAGGCTTTGGGGATCAACATTTGCCTTTCTTCAGCTTATCACCCTCAGAGCAATGGTCAGACAGAGAGGACCAACCAGACGCTGGAGCAGTACCTCCGATGCTTTTGTTCGGGTTCTCAGGATGATTGGGCGAGCCTTCTCTCTTACGCGGAATTTGCGTACAATAATTCTATCCATGCCTCCACCAACCAGACTCCTTTCTGGACCAATTGTGGGTTCCATCCCACATCCTTTGCTAACAACATTCCAGAAACGGCAGTTCCTGCAGTCCAGGATAGGATAATCTCACTACAGTCCAATTTTCAAAGGATTCAAGATACATTACACAAGACCCAGGGGGACTATAAGAAACAGTACGACTGGGGCAGAAAGGCAAGTCCAAAATTTGACGTAGGAGACGAGGTCTGGCTGTCCACCATCAATCTGAAATTACCTCTGCCTTCTCGAAAGCTCGGGCCTAAGTTCATTGGGCCTTTTCAAATCAAGAGGATTATCAACCCTGTGGCGGTGGAATTGACACTTCCCAAAACATACCGGATTCACCCCGTTTTTCATGTGTCACTATTGAAGCCTGTGGTGCCCAGCCCTTTTCCAGGAAGAAAAGAACCTCCTCCTCCGCCAGTCAGAATTGATGGCGAGAATGAATTTGAAGTGGAATCCATTCTTGGTTGCAGGAAGAGGGGCAGGCAGTTACAGTACCTGATTCAATGGAAGGGGTACCCTCCCGAAGATAATTCTTGGGAACCCGCCAGGAACCTACACGCTCCACAGTTAATTCGAGCATTCCATCAAGATCATCCAGAACTAATGGCCAGCCTTGGCGTCCAGTGTCCGCCCTTAGGAGGGGGGCACTGTCAGGAGCCAGGGAGCGTCTCCGCTCGCCGGGCTCCGGTGCGCATGCGCACGGGACGAGCGCTTCGCCGCACACCCGTCCGCGGCCTGATGGTGCGGCGCGCGCGGGTGCACGGCGGTCCCCGTGTGCGCGCCGTAGCCCGTGCGGGTGCCCGGTAGCGCGTCACGCTGACGCGCTCGCCGGGCACGGGGGCTATATCTGACGGCTCCAGCACCCTGTCGGGTTGCTGGTTTGTCGTCAGCTCTCCCCTGCTTCCTTGTGCCTGTGTTCCCTAAAGCCTTATAGTCTGATCTGTGTACCGAATCTCTGCCTGATTAACCACTACTCTCCTGGATTGTCCCTAGTGCTTGCCTGATCTGTGTACCGAACCTCTGCCTGATTAACCACTACTCTCCTGGATTGTCCCTAGTGCTTGCCTGCTCTGTGTACCGAACCTCTGCCTGATTAACCACTACTCTCCTGGATTGTCCCTAAGCACTCTGCCTGCTCTGTGTACCGAACCTCTGCCTGATTAACCACTACTCTCCTGGATTGTCCCTAAGCACTCTGCCTGACCTGTGTACCGAACCCCTGGCCTGTTTAACCACCTCTCTGCTGGACTACCCTGATCATACCTGCCTATTCCCTAACCTCTGCTTGTGTTTGCAGCCTTGCTCCCCCCTGGATCTCGGGGCACCCGCTTCCAGCCTCTGAACCTGCTATTCACCCGGAAGCCCGTGCCTCCGCGTGCCCCCAGCCTCCTGTACCCATTTCGGGGGTCTGGGTGCGCGTGGTCGTAAGGGCGAGCCGCTCTCGGCATCTCGGCCTCGGTAAGTACGTGTTTGTGACAGGTAGGTTAGTGAATACTAATATGCATGCAGTACAAAAAACATCATGAAAATATTACAGCATGCATGAGGACAAAGGGGACATTAACACTATATTGCAATCATGGTAATTAGTGTTTGAGTAAAGAAATACATTACATTAGCAAACATTAAATACAATAAAATGTGATGTTAAAGGATAAAAATTTTTACCTTAATATAGTCCTTCTGCAGGACCTGAATTATAGCAGAATAGGTCTCTGGGATAATGATCCCCAGAGCCTGGGGGGAGATGCCTGTCGAGAACTTAAGGTCCTGCAGGCTTCTCCCCATCGCCAAGTACCACAACGTGGCGACTAGCCTCTGCTCCGCAGTGATGGCTTGCCTCATGCAGGTATCCTGCCTGCTGATATAAGGGGTCAGCAAACCCAACAAACGGTCAAAAATGGGGTCTGTCATCCGGAGAAAATTCCTGAAATCCTCAGGGTTATTCTCACGGATCTCACAGAGCAAAGGCATGTGACAGAATTGGTCACGCTGGAGCAACCAATTCTTCGTCCATAAACTCCTCCTCGCCCTGTTCATGGACTGGGCTTGGGCTGAAGAATGAACTACAGCACCAAGCACATACAATGCACGAGCTCTACGATGAGCACGTACACGCAACCTGGCTTCAAAATGGTCGGCTGGTCACAACGAACTTAACAGAACGCACTGAAGAACAGCAAGGCCTGTGAAGAGCAAGCTGAAAATCAGCATTGAGCGGACAATAACACACTGAATATATCAATGCAAACTGACTACACGCACTGAAAAGCAGATACAAACCTCACAAGCACAAACTGAACAATAGTTTAACGATCTGAAAAATACGAGTCTCACAAGCACGAATCGTCTCTCACCAAACTTCTGCTAACACGGGATAAACAGGGGCCCAATGGGTGGCACACGACCTGGTGTATGTCACCGCGTACTAGACGGTCAGACTTTTGTGTGACCGTGTGTGCGCAAGTCCATTCGTCCCAAAGTCCCTCCGAAGTCTGTCAAACATCCGACGGAAGTCCGCCAGAATGGCTGTTGGACTTTTGTTGCCGAAAAGTCTGCTTGGCCTTAGAAAAAATATGCCTAGAAAGCAGGCTTACCAGAGGACTATTGGTCATTAAATTGCAAGATCCTGTGTTTGAGCTGGCAAAATATGATTATTAGGATTATTACTAGAAGATCAAATGCTTCATGTCAGTTCAATAAAGCAGCCACAGAAAATTAATAATGAAAAATCCCAGAGTAAAAGAAAATGTATCAACAAACCTGTTATGAGGAGTCCATAAGTCATGTCACCGCTGTGGCAGGCATCTATCACTGAGCTATAAATAGTGCCTGCAAACAGCGCCAAACAGCTAGACAGCAATGATTGCCATCAGCTGTATCAGCACTCCCATTGTGGTAGAGGGCGAGGGGGAATAGTAATTTTCCTCCCAAAAATCAACCCTTAGAAGCCAATGGAATGCTCCACTGACTTTCACGCATGTGCAATACGGCTCTCGCGCATGTGCAGTGCATCAGCGATGTACAAGGTCTAGCCCGGAAGTGTGCACATGCACACAAGCACCAAATCGGCACTTAGGAAACCATAGCTAGTAGTAAAGGAGTATCCGTATTGCGCATGTGCGAAAGTCGGTGGAGCATTCCACCAGAATTTGCTGTTCTATGGGAGTGGTTTTCTCTTGCACCATGTCTGTTTTTCGGAAACTTCACCCCTGAGATATATGTATATGTGCCCACTGTCCATATGTGAAATATGATCATTTCCCCTTTCTTACACAGAATCCCTCTGCTTGTTGTCAGACAACTAGGTCCCGAGGAAGCGAAAGCGAAACGTCGACAAGCCTTTTCCAAGCAATAACAAGGATTACATACACAAATCTATGTGCGGCTTATTGAGAGCCAAATACCATTTGTTTTTAATGTGATATTGTCTTTTTTATATTCATGTTTAACCACTTGCCGACTGCCTAACGCAGATATACTGCGGCAGAATGGCACGGGCAGGCAAAATCACGTACCTGGTACATGATCTGCCTCCCGCGGGCGCATCACACCCCCCCGGTGCCCGAGGCGGTCGGCATCAGTGAGGAAGCATTACAGGCTGAGAGGGAGGCCACTCATTTGTGGCCACCCCCTCGCGATCGCTCCCCACGAATGAAATTCTTCCTCTGCTGCTGTAATGTAAACAGCGGCAGAGGAAGTGATGTCATCTCTCCTCGAGCTGGTCTTTTTCGTTCTGGCGCCGAGGAGAGAAGACATCAATGTGAGTTGCACCCACACTACACTTACAGTAGAACACGCAGGCACACTTTTCACCCCCAGTCACCCCCCGATCACCCCTCTGTACCCCCTATCACAGTGACACCAATAGCAGCTTTTTTTTATTTTTCATTGTTGTCAGTTTGTGACAGTTATAAGTGTTAGGGCAGTTAGGGTCACCCCCCCTTTAGGTCTGGGGTACCCCCCTTTAGGTCTAGGGTACCCCCCTAACCCCCCCTAATAAAGGTTAACCCCGTGATCACCCCCCATCACCAGTGTCACTAAGCGATCGTTTTTCTGATCGCTGTATTAGTGACACAGGTCACGCTAGTTAGGGAGGTAAGTATATAGGTTCGCCGTCAGCATTTTATAGCGACAGGGACCCCCATATACTACCTACTAAGGGTTTTAACCCCCTGATTGCCCCCTAGTTAACCCTTTCACCAGTGATCACCGTATAAGTGTTACGGGTGACGCTGGTTAGTTAGATTGTTTATTATAGTTTATTATAGTTTTAGGGCACCCGCTGTTTATTACCTTATAAAGGTTTAACCCCCTAATTGCCCGGCGGTGATATAAGTTACGTTTTTAGGGTCAGATAAGGTCTGCGTCGCCCCAGGCAGCGTCAGTTTAGCGCCAGTACCACTAACACCCACGCACGCAGCATACACCTCCCTTAGTGCTATAGTATCTGAACGGATCGATATCTGATCCGATCAGATCTATACTAGTGTCCCCAGCAGTTTAGGGTTCCCAAAAACGCAGTGTTAGCAGGATCAGCCCACATACCTGCTAGCACCTGCATTTTGCCCCTCGGCCCAGCCCTGCCCAGCCCACCCAAGTGCAGTATCGATCGATCACTGACACTTACAAAACACTAAGCACACATAACTGCAGCGTTTGCAGAGTCAGGCCTGATCCCTGCGATCGCTAACAAGCACCAGCGGCCTAGTACACCCTGGTCGTACATCCAGCACTGCAGTATCACAGGCGAGGTGGCAAGCACAAGTAGTGTCCCGCTGCCACCAAGAAGACGAACACAGGCCTGTCGTGCCCATAGTGCCCTTCCTGCTGCATTCGCCAATCCGAATTGGGTACCCACCACTTCTGCAGCACCCGTACTTCACCCATTCACTGGCCAACCCAGAATTCAGGTGGAAACAGTTGATTTTATGCCACTTGATTTTTATTCACTGTTTTTCACCGAAGATCTCTATAGATCTATTGTGGACCAAAGCAATTTATACGCTGGTCAACACATCGCCACTATTCCCCAGTCCAGTTGCCAGAGATTGGAGACCAATTACGGTCTCCGAATTAAAGATCTCTCTGGGCCTTTCCCTCAACATGGGCATAAATAAAAAGAGTGAGTTGCGGTCATATTGGTCCACTGACCCAATTTACCATATGCCTGTGTTCTCTGCCTCCATGACCAGGGCACGATACGAGCAGATTTTGCGGTTCATGCACTTCAACAACAATGAACTCTGTCGTCCTCGTGGAGACCCTGAATACGATCGGCTCTACAAAATTCGGCCCCTCGTAAACCACTTCAACCAACGTTTTGCAGACTTGTTTACTCCCCATCAAGTTGTCTGCGTTGATGAGTCCCTGATTAAATTTTCTGTCCGCTTGTCATTCAAACAGTACCTTCCCAGCAAGCGTGCCAGATACGGTGTCAAGATGTATAAGCTCTGTGACAGGGCCACAGGCTATACATGTAGTTTTATGGTTTACGAGGGCAAAGATAGTCACGTAGAGCCGACAAACTGCCCTGACTACATAGGAAGTGCTGGCAAGATAGTGTGGGACTTGGTGTCACCCTTATTCGGAAAGGGGTACCACTTGTACGTGGACAATTATTACACGAGCATGCCACTTTTTAGTCACCTTTTTGATCATCAGATTGGAGCATGTGGCACCGTGCGACCTAATCGCTGGGGCTTTCCCCAGCGGCTTGTAGATTCCCGTGTTAGGCTGGGGGAGAGAGCCTGCTTGCAGTGTAATAATTTGCTCGCTATGAAGTGGAGGGACATTAAGAATATTTTCGTTCTTACCTCTCTTCATGCAGACACGACGGTCCAAATTACTACGGCGACTGGTGTTGTGGAGAAACCCCTCTGTGTCCACGAATATAACCAAAATATGGGAGGGGTGGACCTCAATGACCAGTTGTTGGTGCCGTACCTAGTTGCCCGTAAGGCCAGATGCTGGTACAAAAAAGTGTCTGTTTATTTATTTCAATTGGCTTTGCTGAACGCTTATGTGCTATACAGAGCTTCAGGACAGACTGGATCCTTCCTTAAATTCCAGGAAGAGATTGTCAGAGCCCTTCTGTTTCCAGACAGTGCTCCACCTCACCTTTCCCAACCAAATGCAGTAAGCCGGCTGCATGAGAGGCATTTTCTTTATGTCCTCCCGAGTACCCCTACCCAACGAGCCCCCCAAAAAAGATGTTGTGTCTGCAGCAAGCGCGGATTTAGGCGTGACACCCGGTATTATTGTCCCTTCTGTCCTGACAATCCCGGTCTTTGCATTGGTGAATGTTTTGAATGCTACCATACACTAGTTGAGTATTAGCGTAGGGTACAGCACTGCACAGACTAGGACACACTTTCACAGGGTCTCCCAAGATGCCATCGCATTTTGAGAGACCCAAACCTGGTACCAGTTACAAAAGTTAAAATTACAAAAAAAGTGTAAAAAAAACAAAAAAAACAAACAAAAAAAACCACAAAAAAATATAAAATAATAAAACCCAAAAATAGTTGTCGTTTTATTGTTCTCTCTCTCTATTCTCTCTCTATTGTTCTGCTCTTTTTTACTGTATTCTATTCTGCAATGTTTTACTGTTGTTATGTTTTTATCATGTTTGGTAACCATTTTTTTGTTTTCAGGTACGCCATTCAGCTGCAGAGCGGATTTATTTATTTTGACAGCAACAGCGTTTGCTCCCACGATACATAAAGCCGTGACTCCAGCGCTGTCGGAGGTGATTTCACCACCACAGTTACATACTTCAGCATATATGCCGAAGCGTGGGGGCAGCAGAGGGTGGAGGAGCGATTTGCTCCTACCTTTTGCGGGAGGATGCCCCCATGCTTCGGCATATATATATTTTAGGCACAGGTTGCATTTAAATGTTTTATTTTTTACTATTTTTTTTTGTATTTTCTTTGCAGGTATGGTAAGTCTTACTGTTATACTGTAATGTTACTTTGTTTTATTGTTAACCATCATTTGCTTAGCAGGTACGCCATTCAGCTGCAGAGCGGATTCATTTATCTTGACAGCAACAACGTTTGCTCCCACGATACATAAAGCCGTGACTCCAGCGCTGTCTGAGGTGATTTCACCACCACAGTTACATACTTCAGCATATATGCCGAAGCGTGGGGGCAGCAGTGGGTGGAGGAGCGATTTGCTCCTACCTTTTATGTGAGGATGCCCCCATGCTTCGGGATATATAAACGGTGCATGTATGCCCATCATTAGAAGTGGGTGGATGAAGGGAGGTATGCTAATGGTGGGCATACCCACTGATCAATATCTTTTTTTCATGCAGCCCACAGGCTGCATGAAAAAAAGTTTACAATATATGCCCAACAAGGACCAGCAACGTACTGGTATGTTGCTAGACTTTGAGTGGTTATACCAGAATGATGCCTGCAGGTTTAGGTATCATCTTGTATCATTCTTTTCAGCCAACGGTCGGCTTTCATGTAAAAGCAATCCTAGCGGCTAATTAGCCTCTAGACTGCTTTTACAAGCAGTGGGAGGGAATGCTTTTACAAGCAGTGGGAGGGAATGCCCCCCCCACCGTCTTCCATGTTTTTCTCTGGCTCTCCTGTCCCAACAGGGAACCTGAGAATGCAGCCGGTGATTCGGCCAGCTGACCATAGAGCTGATCAGAGACCAGAATGGCTCCAATCATCTCTATGGCCTAAGAAACCGGAAGCTACGAGCATTTCATGACTTAGATTTCGCCGAATGTAAACAGCGCCATTGGGAAAATGGGAAAGCATTTTATCACACCGATCTTGGTGTGGTCAGGTGCTTTGAGGGCAGAGGAGAGATCTAGGTTCTAATAGACCCTAATTTTTTCAAAAAAGAGTACTTGTCTCTACCTATTGCTATCATAGGGGATATTTATATTCCCTGAGATAACAATAAAAATGATTAAAAAAATTAAAAAATGAACGGAACAGTTTAAAAATAAGATAAAAAAGCAAAGGCAAACGCAAGCGTCGGTCTGGCGTCAAATGTAAACAGCAATTGCACCATGCATGTGAGGTATCACCGCGAAGGTCAGATAGAGGGCATTTGCTTTAAAAAATATATATATTGTGTGGGGGTTCAAAGTAATTTTCTTGCAAAAAAAAATAATTTTTTCATGTAAACAAAAAGTGTCAGAAAGAGCTTTGTCTTCAAGTGGTTAGAAGAGTGGGTGATGTGTGACATAAATGTTGTGCATTTAGGGGAGGGGAGGGACCAGACTAATCGTTGTGCAAGTGGAGCTGCTACGGAGAAGTGTGACAAGTACAAGAGCGCACTACGGATGGCTGACAGCTGAGAACGGTGCTGGAACAACCACTGCTTTTCTAAGGAAGGCATTGTGTGTGAGAACAACTCCTAGATAGGAGTACAGCATCCGTAACTTCCAGGTACTGTTTACTCGTGGAGGATAGTGGGCTACCCACGGTCTAAGGAGCGATTTAAAGGTGTCTCCATTCCAAGAAAGGCCCCGACCGGGTTAAGGTCACAAGCTTCCATAAGCTTGCCAGTTGGTAAGCGTGTATTTTATCCATATCACAGTGGTGTGGTGAAGGTTTATCCAGTTTTGCTATAGAAAGGGACCCTCTATTTTTGGTTCCTTATCCACCTCACCCTTTGAAGATCGTCACTGATTGGAACTATATTTATTCACCTTATTTGATCATGAACTTTATGAATTAATTATCATTTGTGGAATTTATTTATCACTCTATTTTTATTTGGTTCACAGCGCTGCTCCCTCTGTTTATTTATTGTGTGGGGGTTCAAAGTAATTTTCTTGCAAAAAAAAATAATTTTTTCATGTAAACAAAAAGTGTCAGAAAGGGCTTTGTCTTCAAGTGGTTAGAAGAGTGGGTGATGTGTGACATAAATGTTGTGCATAAAATGCCAGGACAGTTCAAACCCCCCCAAATGACCCCATTTTGGAAAGTAGACACCCCAAGCTATTTGCTGAGAGGCATGTCGAGTCCATGGTATATTTTATATCGTGACACAAGTTGCGGGAAAAAGACAATTTTTTTTTTTTTTTTTGCACAAAGTTGTCACTAAATGATATATTGCTCAAACATGCCATGGGAATATGTGAAATGACACCCCAAAATACATTCTGTTGCTTCTTCTGAGTACGGGGATACCACATGTGTGAGACTTTTTGGGAGCCTAGCCACGTACGGGACCCTGAAAACCAAGCACCGCCTTCAGGCTTTCTTTTTTTTTTATTTAAAATTTTTATTGTATTTAAAGAAGGAAAGGATACAAAACATCGCCAGTTGGGCATACCCTGGCATTATTATGCACATATAAGCAGCAAAACTGATAAGAAAGTACTTATGTGTAGCCTCTATCAAGCTACATCAAGATTAAAGGTTTAGCCTTAGATAAACATTTGTATAACAAGGACATAGAAAAGCTTATCAAAACATTGTACCGGTCTGTTAGCCTAGTAAGGAGGTGAACTCCCAAGGGCAATAATGGTATTGGGATAAACACAAGGGAACTGCATTGATTATCATAATGAGGTTTTGTAGGATTGTGTGATGGGAAAGGTGCAGGATGTGGGAACCACTTGAGGAAAAGTTAACAATTGCTAGCACAATGGTGAACTTCTTGGGTCAGAGATCCAGGATTTCCAGGTGTTAGTAAATCTATTAACGCACAAATTGGCCTTGGCAAAGGAAAACTCCATCTGGAAGTGCAGGTTGAGTAATTGAATGGTATCTTTTAGTAAGGGGGGGGTCTGTTGATTTCCATTTCTTCGCAATCGTTAGACTTGCTGCTATTAGGATGTGTGTGACCAGCATTTATAAATGTTTCGGCCATGCTGAGATAGAGAGTTCCAGGAGCAGGTCTAGTGGAGACAAAGATGGGGATAAGCCACACAGAGAACCAATCAGTTTCTGTACCTTCCCCCAAAAATTTTTGATGAGGTGGCACTCCCACCATATGTGAGCAAGAGATCCGGTTTTATCACAGCCTCTCCAGCATTTGGGCGAGGTATTCTGGTATATCCTCGCTAGCCTTTCTGGGGTAAAGTACTATTGATGAAAAAGCTTCTGTAGTGATTCCCAGTGGTTAATACAGTGAGATAGGCGTAGAGGCAATGTGAGGGCTTTTTGCCATTGTAGAACTGGAGGTGGGTGATTCGACAAAGATGACCAATACTGTATGGAGGAAGATAGCAGGTTGGTAGCTGGCTTGGTGAGAAGTTTATATATTAGGGATATTCCTTTGGTCCTGGATGTATCCAGGTTGTAGAACTTGATCAGGGGGAGCAAGACACAGTCCGAGGGTGACCAGCACAGTCTTGACAGGCTGGATCTAATCCTCAAGTAGAGAAAGTGTGCTTGGATAATCCAAATTGCTGTATTAGATGTTCAAAGGTATGTAAACCTGAAGGCGATAAAAGCATATCAAAGCTGGTGATTCCGGTTTTTGTCCACTCCGAAAGGGGTAAGTCTGGGGAGATAAGGTGTAGAGCCTCAATGGGTAGTGTTGATAGAGTGTCTACTGAGATCCCTCTATTGAATTGCAGTAGTGCGGACCAGACTCGTATAGAGGACATGATGGTATCAAGAGGGTATCTCTTAGGATGAAGGTTAAGCCATAATGCGGCGAGGAAGAGTTAAGTGTCCATAAGCAGTATGGTGGCTTCAATTTGTTTCCAGTTTGTGTGGTGGTTATCTGACCACCAAGATTTCAATTGATCTAAAATAGTTGCTCAGTGATATGCTTGGATGTCCGGTGCACCCAATCCTCCTTGTTGAACTGGGGTTACAAGTATAGCTTTTTTTACTCTAGGCCGCTTTTTTTGCCAAATGAAGCTATTAATGATCCCTTGGAGTTTCTTGATCTGGTTTTGTGCTAGAGGTAGGGGTATTGTACGAAAAAAATATAAAATATGGGGAAGTAAATACATTTTTGCCTGAGCTACTCTACCAGCCCAAGAGGCTGGAACCTTACTCAGTTCATTTACTAGCCGTGTAAGTTTGCCCACGAGGTCTTCTAGGTTGGTTCTCAATATTAATCGGCTGGGGAATGTTAGATGGATTCCCAAATATGGGAGAAAGGAGTTGGGGGCCCAAGCAAATGGTGAGGTAGAGTTAATGGATTTTACAGTCTGAGAATCCAGGCCAAGGTTAAGCATTAGGGATTTACTGTGATTCAGCTTATACATAGACACGGCACTGAACAGTTCAAGGGTTCTTTGGACTGCAGGAAGGGATACTAAAGGATTAGTTAGGGCTACAATCACGTCATCTGCATATAGGCCAATTTTGTGATCAACTTCTCCAATTTTTATCCCCGAGATCGATGGTTCAGCTCTAATGAGTTGTGCTAAGGGTTCCAATATCATGGCAAATATTAGAGGGGACAACGGGCACCCCTGTCTGGTGCCATTAGTTATGTGAAAGGGGTTGGAGACGACACCCAAAGTCCAAATGCGTGCAGATGGGTGGGTGTATAAACCTAATATGGCAGTAAGAAAGGTGCCCAACAGTCCAAATTTGCGGAACACTGCCTCCATGTATGGCCAATAAATCCTATCGAACGCCTTCTCTGCATCCAAAGATAGGAAGAGAGAAGGCGTTCGGGTATGCTCCGTCCATTGGATAAGATCAATAAAATGTCTGGTTCCATCTGAGGCCTGTCTGCCGGGCACAAATCCCACTTGATCAGGGTGAATAATCTGGGGGGTGATGGTGGAGAGGCGTTGTGCAAGGAGTTTGGCATAAAGCTTAGTATCTGTGTTCAGGAGTGAGATCGGACGGTAGTTGGCAGGGTTGTCTGGAGTTTTGCCCGGTTTGGGAATGGTAACCACTAAGGCATCGAGGGATTCCCTAGGGATTAAACCTGTGGTAGCAAATTGGTTGTACATGTTACATAAATGGGGGACTAAGAGTTGGGTGAAGCGTTTATAGTACTCATTGGGTAGTCCATCGGGTCCTGGTGCTTTATGTAGTGGTAAGTTTTTAATCAAGTTTTGTATTTCATTATGTGAGAAGGGAGCTGCTAAAAGGTCAAGTTGCTCTGAAGAAATAGAGGGGAGGGAAATAGAGGATAGAAATTTTGTTATGTCATTTTGGGAGGGAGCAGATTGGGGGTCTGCTTCCGTGAAATTGTAAAGTTTTGTGTAGAAATTGCCAAATTCATTGGCAATATCTAGCGGATTAGTCAGACGCTGTCCTTGAGAACCAGTGAGAAAGGCGATTCTCTTTTTAGAGATTTGCTTTTTAAATTGCCTGGCCATAAATTTCCCTGGTTTATTAGCTGATGAGTAGGTATATAATTGTAGTCTTTTTGTGTAATAGTCAAAACTTTTGCGAAGGTGGTCGCTGAGTTGGAGTCTGAGATTTTTAAGTTCTATGGAGATATTACTCAAGGGATCGGATATGTTTTAGGAGGGACTCAGTAGTATGGGAGTGTTGTTTTTTTGCTTGGGCCCCAAGTTTTATGAAAAGACCTCTTAGGCAAGTGTTGTGAGCATTCCAAAGAATAGCGTGATCTGTTACCGAGTTTACATTCTGCTGGAAGTAATTGTCAATCTCGGACTGTACCTGAGACTCAAAAGTGGGGTTGTTAAGGAGGGAGGTATTTAGTCTCCAAACCGTATGTCTGGTGATTTGTGAAGGGGATGCTAGCTTTATCGTGATTGGAGCATGGTCAGACCACGATATGGTTCCTATATGGGAAGCGGTGATAGACTGTAGTAGATGCTTATCTGTTATAAACATGTCAATTCAAGAATAAGATTGATGTGGTGGGGAGAAGTAGGTGTAGTCTCTCTCCATATCGTGCATGCACCTCCAGGAGTCGTATAAGTCCTCTCATTTAGGAATAGTGGATAATGCTGAGGGCCTAGATTGTGAAGGATTGGAAGTGTCTAGCGAAGGGTCAAGTACTTCATTAAAGTCTCCACAAATAATTAAGGGTGAAGATCTAAACGGAGTCAGTTTGGCAAAGAGGTTGGCATAGAATTTTTTTTGGCCTGTGTTGGGGGCATAAATGTTGACCAAAGTGAGAGGGCGATTGTCAAACGTGGCTGATAGGATTAAGAATCTGCCGTCTTCATCACTTTCACAATGGTGGAGTTTGAAATCTATTGCCGCATTGATGGCAATCATCACTCCTCTCTTTTTTTTGGAAGCGTTCGCAAAGAAGCAGTGGGGATATTTTTTGTGACTACATTGGGGTTGTTTAAGTTTGGAAAAATGTGTCTCTTGAACACAGATTACATCTGCATGCTGTTGTAATGCTTCTTTCCATAGAAGGTTGCGTTTAAATGGCGAGTTTAGGCCTTTCACATTAAGGGAGGTAATTGAGAGTGACATGATTGCAGAGCAGTTATGAGGGCCTGAGCAGAGGGAGAGAGACTTCACCTACCACTGATAGTTGGGAATTACACAGAGAAACAAATCAATGCTGTATGTGCTATATGTAAATGAACAAAAGACTAATCAGCTACTAAAATACAAATACAAGCAATTTGTAATCCTGAAAAAGAAATAAAACAGTTGTTGAATAATCTGTAATGATATCAAAAGTCAAAGAACCGTGTGCTTGGCACAACTTTAAACCTGAGGGGTGGTGAAAAAAAAAAAGGTGTTTCGCCCAGGCTGGAGATAAAGAAAGGCTGGGGACCAGGGCTTAACCTTAGGTCATATTTTGTTGGACACTTTGGCTGCAGCGCTCTTAGAATCCGATGGCTTGTATGTAGGAATAGCTTGATCCATTTCTCTAGGAGCAATGGGGAGGAAACCCCAGTTGGTAAGTTTCTTGTAGCCATCTTTCGGAGTGAGAATAGGGACAGTCTTTTGTTGGTGAGTAACCAGCAATTTAGTTGGAAAGCCCCATCTATACATAATTTTTTTCTGCTGAAGAATAGATGTAACAGGGGCAAAAGCTCTGCGCATTTCCATAGTGGCAGGAGACAGATCAGTGAATAGCTTGACGTTAGTGTAGGGGGCCGGCAGGGGTTTCGAGGATCTGGCAGCAGAGAGAATTTGTTCCTTAACATGGAAGAAATGTATATGCGCCAAGACATCTCTAGGGATGTCATCTGAGAGGTGTGGCGGTTTAGCGATTCTGTGGGCCCGGTCAATTAAAGTGCCACGGGCGTTGAGACGTGGGAGTAAAGCGGAGATGAGTTGCTGCAAGTATGGTGTTATTTCGTTTGGTTTGACCGACTCTGGGATGCCTCTGAATTTAATATTATTTCGCCTAGAGCGGTCTTCTAAATCCGCTAATTTCATTTTAATGTGGTGGATTTCTTCCGTGTGGTGCTCGTGTGCATCTAGTAATTCATTGTGCGCTTTAGAGTAATCCTGCAAATTTTCTTCCAGAGCATCTGTACGCTCTTCTATGCAGTCTATCCTGTCATGCATCTGGGATATTGATAATTGGAGCTCCCTGTGCAAATCTTGCTGCAGTGTAAGAAGCATAGATTTCAGTGTTGCTTCAGAAACAGTGTTATCTGTGGCAGGGATAGCAGCCAGGGAGGGAGCATTTTGGGATCTATGTGGCCCTGCAACAATCTGTGACCATAGTTGCTTTTTAGCATGTGGCTCCTTGTTTTAGGAGTGTGCAGGGGAGGTAGCCAGCCTCTTACCTCTATCATGGTGCAGTCCTCCCAGGGGCTCCTCTGGAGGATGGTGGGTGTCCATATTCTCTTTTGTGGACGCTGTGGCTGGGTCTCCTTGGCAAGGCAGCGCTGTAGGTGTAGCATGCAGTAGATCAGGGCCGTTATGGGAGCCGTTGCTATTGCTGGCGTCGGCGCCATCTTGGTTCCCTTGAATGGCGGCGGCCGCCGGATAGTAATCGGTCAGGCGGCGGGGATTCATAACGCCGCAGCGACATGCCCTGGAGTGTCCCCGGTCCTCTTATGCTCCGGTGGAGTGAGCTTTGAAGAGGAAAGTAGCTGCGGGTTGCCGTTCTCCAGGCTGTGGAGTGGAGCTCAGAACTCAGGCAGCCATCCTGGTCCACAGCAGGCCACGCCCTCAGTGAAGATCCGCATTCAGGCTTTCTAAGAGCGTAAATTTTTTATTTCACTCTTGACTGCCTATCACAGTTTTGGAGGCCATGGAATGCCCAGGTGGCAAAACCCCCCCCCAAATGACCCTATTTTGGAAAGTAGACACCCCAAGCTATTTGCTGAGAGGTATAGTGAGTATTTTGCAGACCTCACTTTTCTTCACAAAGTTTTGAAAATTGAAAAAAGAAAAAAAAAATTCTTGTCTTTCTTCATTTTCAAAAACAAATGAGAGCTGCATAATACTCACCATGCCTCTCAGCAAATAGCTTGGGGTGTCCACTTTCCAAAATGGGGTCATTTGGGGGGGTTGTGCTATCTTGGCATTTTATGGCCTTCGAAACTGTGATAGGTGAGGAGTGAATCAAAAATTTACGCCCTTAGAAATCCTGAAGGCAGTGATTGGTTTTCGGGGCCCCGTATGAAGCTAGGCTCCCAAAAAGTCCCACACGTGGTATCCCCGTACTCAGGAGAATCAGCAGAATGTATTTTGGGGTGCAATTCCATATATAAGAAAGGGAAGGAAGGGGTCAAGAGGAGATCCCCCCCCAAAAAAAAGATGGTCCGCTCAAGAACAAACAGTTGAACCTACAAAAACTTTATTGTGTCACAATATGTAGAAACATAATCCAACAACCATGTGTATTTAAAAATAGGGCAGATAAAAGTCCTATTGTGTGCTGGTGGCCACCACAGACATTACACATATATCTCATGCATTCATGCACTCACACTCATCAATTAAAGTCACTAGAGACCCGGGTCTATACTATTTCACTGGAATTCCAGAGCTGGATTGGCTACATAAGTGGGTAGACTAGGTCCTTGTAGGTAAAGTGCAAGTGCTAATACACAACAAAAGTCCCCTCGGATGTGAACCAATGGCTGGTTAGACATATGTATGTGTCAATCAACCAGAGCCAAGGAAGGAAACGGTGTCCTGATTGTGTGGTGAACAATTGCAACTCAAGCAACCTCACATAGAGGGCTTTTAAGGATGGACGGAAAATGGCCATAAACAAAATGCCTCATGAATGTGAGGGTACATTTTAGCTCACCGTCTGACGTCTTCAATGAAGAAGGAGTAGAGCCCAAAGGAGTTGCTGATGGCCGCGTTCGTGTGGGTTTGAAAACACGTTCATGCGGTATTAGCTTGTTGTGGGCATGAGCGGGTTACTTCCGGGTATCCTCCGGCAGAAGGTAAGGTGAGTCACAAGGGTCAAGATTGTTAGTGTCTCATATCCAATGGTATAAGCAATCCGGAGAGACGCTCGGCGTCCGTGTTCACCGCAGAGGTTTCACCTGATATCCCAAATCTTGATTGATCCGATCAGGATCGTTAGAGATGTTCACATCCAATTTGGAAGGATATTGTAGTTAGAGTGTGAGAGTCTGTGTGCCACCTGCACATGGGTCAAATGCTGAGCGCTTTCGCTTGTTGCCAAGCTTCCTCAGAGCTAATGTGGTATCAGTAGCTGGATGTTTAAATAGCCAGAGGGCTAGTGTTCAATTTCCTGTCTTCTTAATTAACACCTGAATACCATAGCTTGACCATAATTGCAATCACCAAAAATGTGCCAATCACACCCATACATACATCTATTTAGACAAAACCATTGAGGGTAATGGATACATAGAGATTCAATCTGATTGACTTGTGTATGTGGTCAGATTTGAATATTGCATCTCTTACCATCATGAAATAACGGAAAAAGGCTTGTCAAGCAACTGCTATCAATACATAAAAGCCAATTGAGGAATGCTGCATTTCCAAAAACAAACCGTGCATATATAACCATATACTAAATAATAATAATAATAATAAGATAGTCAAAATAGTGATATATGGGAGCAAGAGGGAACAGTCTATTGTTCCGAATTAAATTGCAACACATATCATCATCCTGACAATAAACAGAGATGTCCCAATAGTTGATCAAAAATTGCATGGCATACACACACGGAATAAAAATAATGAGTATGAATATATGCAACCAACCATCGCTTTGGCCAGATTAAATGGCAGCTCACGTCCCATGTATTGTCATCCACACACGGGATAAAAACATTGTTACCAGTGAGATTGCCTGTGAAGTCGCATAGGACAAATTAGTACAAAGTGATTCCGGATAGTCCGGATATGTAGTTACATATAGGCATTACACTGGTATTACCCGCACATGGAACAACAGAATAATCTGTTGTACAGATTATAATTTAAAATATGAAAATTTCATAATCTGGGGGCAGTGCGGCTTCAATTCAATCAGTTGGTTGGTAGCCAAATGATCGAGGCAAGCTGGGATGGAATGAGGTCATGGGCCACTGTCTCGCATAGGTTACGTCTCACATGTCACTCGCTGATATTCGTGTAGAGAGCAGAGACATGGTCGTGAGCAACACTACACACAGTCAATTTTCTTTAAAAGCTGCCCGTTATGGGCAGGAGAAGATGTGGATCCTCAGTTAGAACCAATCAATTTTCGGATGGGAACATTTAGATTGTGAATATTTAAGTCATTGTTCCAAAAATGGGGATAAATTAAATTCATTGTTCAATCCAAAAGGCTGCATGCTGTTTAAATAGAAGATCCACATCTTCTCCTTCTGACATAAGATCTTATCAAAATCTCCACGTCTATGGGGCAAATTAAGCTTGTATATACCCTTAACCCTAAGGCCATCCGGTTTATCTTCATGTTTATCAAGAAAGTGCAATGATAGTGGCCGGTCATCATCCTTGTTGATAATACTTTGGATGTGTTCGCCAGTTCTGACTTTTAGCTCTCTTTTGGTCTTGCCAACATAGATAAGGCCACACGGGCAGGTCAACATATAGACTACCCGTGTGGTTGTACAGTTGATAAAATTATTGATTCTAAATTGTCTTTTATTGTCAGAACTGGCGAACACATCCGTCCTATCCACGTGTCTACATATATGGCATCTACCGCAACTGTACATACCCCTAAGGGGTGGAAGATCAGTAAGCCAGCTGCGTTTTTTAGGGCGGGTGTACTCTGAGTGTACCAGGCGATCCCTTAAATTTGTAGCTCTACGGGCAGTGAGCAGAGGTTTTTTGCTGACAAGCTTTCCCAAAATGGGGGGCTCAGATAAAATGTGCCAATGTCGGCCCAGAATTTCTTTGATTTGGTCCCACTGGGTACCAATATATGCCCATGGCCTATGTGAGCAATATATCATTTAGTAACAACTTTGTGCAAAAAAAAAAGTTTGTCAATTTCCTGCAACTTGTGGCAAAATATAAAATATTCCATGGACTCAACATGCCTCTCAGCAAATAGCTTGGGGCGTCTATTTTCCAAAATGGGGTCATTTGGGGAGGTTTGTGCCATCTTGGCATTTTATGGCCTTCAAAACTGTGATAGGTAGTGAGAAGTGAAATCAAAAATTTACGCCCTTAGAAATCCTGAAGGCGGTGCTTGGTTTTGGGGCCCCGTACGCGGCTAGGCTCCCAAAAAGTCCCACACATGTGGTATCCCCGTACTCAGGAGAAGCAGCAGAATGTATTTTGGGGTGTAATTACACATATGCCCATGGCATGTTTGAGCAATATATCATTTAGTGACAACTTTGTGCAAAAAAAAAAAAAGTTTGTAATTTTCCCGCAACTTGTGTCAAAATATAAAATATTCCATGGACTCAACATGCCTCTCAGCAAATAGCTTGGGGTGTCTACTTTCCAAAATGGGGTCATTTGGGGGGGGGGGGGGGTTGTGCCATCTTGGCATTTTATGGCCTTCAAAACTGTGAAAGGTAGTGAAGAGTGAAATCAAAAATTTATGCCCTTAGAAATCCTGAAGGCGGTGCTTGGTTTTCAGGGCCTCGTACACGGCTAGGCTCCCAAAAATTCCCACACATGTGGTATCCCCATACTCAGGAGAAGCAGCAGAATGTATTTTGGGGTGTATTTCCACATATGCCCATGGCATGTTTGAGCAATATATCATTTAGTGACAACTTTGTGCAAAAAAAAAGAAAAAAAAAAAAGTTTGTAATTTTCCCGCAACTTGTGTCAAAATATAATATATTCCATGGACTCAACATGCCTCTCAGCAAATAGCTTGGGGTGTCTGCTTTCCAAAATTGGGTCATTTGGGGTGGTTGTGCCATCTGGGCATTTTATGGCCTTTAAAACTGTGACAAAAAAAATGAATTTTCGATGGGCTCAACATGCATCTCAGCAATTTCCTTGGGGTGTCTACTTTCCAAAATGGGGTCATTTGGGGGGGGGGGGTTGTACTGCCCTGCCATTTTAGCACCTCAAGAAATGAGATAGGCAGTCATAAACTAAAAGCTGTGTAAATTCCAGAAAATGTACCCTAGTTTGTAGACGCTATAACTTTTGCGCAAACCAATAAATATACACTTATTGACTTTTTCTACCAAAGACATGTGGCTGAATACATTTTGGCCTAAATGTATGACTAAAATTGAGTTTATTGGATTTTTTTAATAACAAAAAGTAGAAAATATCATTTTTTTTCAAAATTTTTGGTCTTTTTCCATTTATAGCGCAAAAAATAAAAATGGCAGAGGTGATCAAATACCATCAAAAGAAAGCTCTATTTGTGGGAAGAAAAGGACGCAAATTTTGTCTGGGTACAGCATTGCATGACCCCGCAATTAGCAGTTAAAGTGACGCAGTGCCAAATTGTAAAAAGTGCTCTGGTCAGGAAGGGGGTAAATCCTTCCAGGTCTGAAGTGGTTAATAATTATTTTTCGAATAATATTCCTTTTCTGGTACCTATAAAGTCCGCTTCAAAGTCCTAATTTTTCAATTCTGGTTTTAAAATAAGGTATGTAATGAAAATGGAAATGTTTTATTTAAAATGTCATTAGAATGTTAATGGACGCGGAAAGAAGGAGCCAGAAAGGCAAACTATAAGAAAATTAAACCTCAACTTTAACCACTTCCCACATGTCCAATGTACATAAACAGCCATGTGTGACAAGTGTCTTTCTGAATGGACGTACCCAAACGTCCTCTCAGAACCACACCAACATGTGCCCCCGGGGAAGCGCATCAGCATGATTGTGTGACCGCTGCATTCACGGGCACTGCAGATCACTGATCTGCATACCAATTAGCGGTACTAGGTCTTGGTACCATGTGATCGCTGTGATTGGTCACAGCAATCATAGAGCCAGGAGTAAAGATGGCTGCCATTGATGCAGCCATTCAGAACTACGGTGAGCTCTGTGATTGGTCACAGTGATCACATGGTACAGAGCCAAGCACTGCCTCCCTGCAACATGTGATCAGCTGTAGCCAATCACAGCTGATCACAGTGTTCTCAATGGCTGCAGGAATACAGCCAAGAAGTGTCAGAAACAATTCTTCATACAGCCATCATGGCTGCATAAGCAATCATAGTGCAACAAAAATATATATATCTCACAAAAGTGAGTACACCACACATTTTTGAAAATATGTTATTATATCTTTTCATGTGACAACACTGGAGAAATGACACCTTGCGCTCCTCCACCTTCCCTTGGAGGATGCCCCACAGATGCTCAATAATGTTTAGGTCTGGAGACATGCTTGGCCTTTCCATAATCTTTAGCATCAGCTTCTTTAGCAAGGCAGTGGTCGTCTTGGAGGTGTGTTTGGGGTCGTTATCATGTTTCTCTGCTTCAGTATGTCACAGTACATGTCACAGTTGGCATTCATGGTTCCCTCAATAAACTGTAGCTCCCCTGTGTCGGCAGCACTCATGCAGCCCCAGACCATGACACTCCCACCACCATGCTTGACTGAAGGCAAGACACACTTGTCTTTGTACTCCTCACCTGGTTGCTTGACACCATCTGAACCAAATACAAGGAAGAAAGGGTCTGGTGTCACCAGAAGAACACCTCCATCCCAATATTACAGAACAAAACACAAAAATGTCACCCTGGGACTTTAAGTGAGGTGAATACGGATAGCCAGTAAACATACCAGAAGTAAACATGGTCTCAAGATTTATTCAAAAAATGTCATACGCACATAAATAGCATAGATAGGTGTCAAGCCAATAAAATAGTACAGTACAATGTAAAAATTGTTATGGACATACAATACATGTAAAATGCAGTCACACAAGCATCTAATGTAACCCTACAAGGGTGGATGCGTGTTTAGTATATCAATCAGCTTGGCCGAATTACCAAATGCTGGCTTCCCAAAGGGCAGCAACAAAAAATATCCAGCACAGGAGCTAAGGAGGCAGAACCCAACCTGACCCCAACAGGGGACAACCGGAAGGCAGACACGGCATTGGTGGAGGTATATTTCCCAGAAATTCTCACAATGTCCATTGTAGATGTCAGCCACAACCAAGTTAGCGCTACCTCCCGTGGAGTGGAGAGAAGGGGCGGTAGAGACTTTTGAAGTGTATCATATGGATAGTAAAATTTAAATAATTTGTCGCCATTGCATGGGAATGCGCAATTTTTACCACTTCCCGACCGCCCGCTGTCGATAAACGTAGGTCCTTTGATGTTAAATGCGGGTGTTATGGCAACCCCAATATTTTTTTGAACAGTGGACGGCCCACTTTAACTTAAAAGTGGGCTTTGCGGCGGATTCGCAAAAGGTTGCTTTTATCGGCGGTGGGAGAGGTGCCCACCCCCCTTAGACAACAGTAGTTGGTGGAGACAATCCGAACCTTTCCGCTTCTTTGAGTGAGGGAATGATGGCCCCCACTTGACTCTGTGCCATTGGATGATGGCAGCGATGTCAAACATCACTTCTGCCCAACGGCCTTAAAGGGACAATTTTTTTTTTTTGAAAAAAAAGACTTTTTTTTTTTTTTTATTGCTTTTAAGTGTAAATGTTAGATCTGAGGTCTTTTTGACTCCTGATCTCACATTAAAGAGGTCCTGTCATGCTTTTTTTCTATTTCAAGGAATGTTTACATTCCTTGTAATAGGAATAAAAGTGATCCAAAATTATTTTTTTATAAAGGACAGTGTACACACACAGAAGCAAATGCATATGTAAGTCTTGCCCACATATAAAACGGTGTTCAAACCACACACGTGAGGTATCGCCGTGATCGTTAGAGTGAGCAAGAGACCCCCTCTGTAACTAAAAACTAGTAACCTGTAAAAATTTTTTAACATCGCCTATGGAGATTTTTAAGTGCCAAAGTTTGTTGCCATTCCACGAGTGGGTGCAATTTTGAAGCATGACATTTGGGTATCAATTTACTCGGCATAACATCATCTTTCACAATATAAAAAAAACTGGGCTAACTTTACTGAGTTCTTTTATTCAAAAAAGTGTATTTTTACCCCAAAAATTGCATTTGTAAGACTGCTATGAAAACATGGTGTGACATAAAGTATTGCAGCAACCGCCATTTTATTCTCTAGGGTGTCTGAAAAGAATATATACTGTTTAGGGGTTCTAAGTAATTTTGTAGCAAAAAAACGATTTTAACTTGTAAACAACAGGTGTCAAAAATAGGCCGGTCCGTAAGGCCCCTCCCACATGAGGCGGATCTGTTTCAGTAGTGTCCACCAGCTCAACGGGGGATCTCTCCATTGATCTCTACTGAGCCAGCAGATGACAGGTGCTGTCTCTGCTCACTGAGCAGGGAGGGGCCTGTTGAGCGCCACTGATTCCTATGGAGAGATCGGGCAAAAATGGACAACATGTCCGTTTTCATCAGATCTCATATGATCAGCCAAGATGAAGGGAAACTTATCGCCATACGTCTGATTTTAGCAGATCGGATGTCAGCGGACATGGTAGACATGCATGGAGCGTCTGTTCAGGTCTGCCTAAAAAACTGACAGGCGGACCTGAACGGTCCACCTGTGTGAAAGGGGCCTTAGAGGTTAAAGCGTGACATGTTTTTTAACTATTCTATCTATGGAGACGTTGGCTGTGTATCTCTGGGTGGGAGTGGTCCAGGGTTGTCAAACTGGGGAGCCGCCCACATGCTGTCTGGCCAATCAAAACATGTTTCGAAGGCACGGCCTCGCCTTCTTCATCAGCTGATCCTCTAACAGTCACATCACATTTTATATAGAGGATACAATAACATAATTTAAATTTGTAATATATGTGTGAAAAATATGTGAGAATCATATAATATATAGATATATATCTATATATATAGAGATATCTATATATATCTCTATATATATATAGATATCGATATATAGATATCTATATATCGATATCTATATATATAGATAGATATATAGATATCTATCTATATATAAATTCTATATATATTTATAGATCGATCAATAGATAGATAGATAGATAGATAGATAGATAGATAGATAGATAGATAGATAGATAGATAGATAGATAGATAGATAGATAGATAGATATTAGGGTTGGGCTGAACACCCCCCCCGTTCGGTTTGCACCAGAACATGCGATCAGGCAAAAAATTTGTTCGAACACGCGAACACCGTTAAAGTCTATGGGACACATGCAAAATCAAAAGTGCTAATTTTAAAGGCTTATATGCATGGTATTGTCTTAAAAGTGTTTGGGGACCTGGGTCCTGCCCCAGGGGGGCATGTATCAATGCAAAAAAAGTTTTAAAAACTGACGTTTTTTCGGGAGCAGTGATTTTAATAATGCTTAAAGTGAAACAATAAAAGTGTAATATTCCTTTAAATGTCGTACCTGCGGGGTGTTTATAGTATGCCTGTAAAGTGGCGCATGTTTCCCGTGTTTAGAACAGTCTGACAGCAAAATGACATTTCTAAAGGAAAAAAAGTCATTTAAAACTACTCGTGGCTATAATGAATTGTCGGTCCGGCAATACACATGAAAGTTCATTGATAAAAACGGCATGGAATACCCCCGCAGGGGAACCCTGAACCAAAATAAAAAAAAAAAAATGCGTGGGGGTCCCTCTCAAAATCCATACCAAACACTTCAGATCTGGTATGGATTTTAAGGGGAACCCCACGCCAAAATAAAAAAAAAGGCGTGGGGTCCCCCCAAAAATCCATACCAGACCCTTATCCGAGCACTCAAGCTGGCAGGCTGCAGGAAAAGAGGGGAGACGAGAGAGCGGCTCCCCCCTCCTGAACCGTACCAGGCCACATGCCCTCAACATTGGGAGGGTGCTTTGGGGTAGCCCCCAAAGCACCTTGTCCCCATGTTGATGGGGAGAAGGGCCTCATCCCCACAACCCTTGCCCAGTGGTTGTGGGGGTCTGCGGGCGGGGGGCTTATTGGAATCTGGAAGCCCCCTTTAACAAGGGGAACCCCAGATCCCGCACCCCCGTGTGAATTGGTAATGGGTAATGTACACCTACCATTTTACACTTTTAATTTCTCCCATAGACTTTTAAAAGGTGTTCAGCGGCTTTCGAATTTGCTGCGAACACCCCAAATTGTTCGCTATTTGGCGAACGGGCGAACAGCCAATGTTTGAGTCGAACTCATGTTTGACCCAAACATAAAGCCCATCCCTAATAGAGATATATGACGCCCCAGGAAAGCCATAGGAAAGTCCCCGTGCGTCAGAGGGGGGCAGGGTCACCCGGGAACGTCATGGTGTGGCCCCGCCCTCAGTTATAAAACTGTCACCTGCAGAGACGCATTATATGGCGGGTGCCTCCCATGGAGCTGGGTAGGTCGCGGCTTTTTTTTTTTTTCTTTCTCGGTCCGCGGAGCGAGAGAAGAAGAAGAATGGACTTCGTGGGACATTTTAATTTTTTTATTTTTTAATAAAGGACTTGTCCCAAGCCTTGTCTTGTCATTTGTACCATTTTGACACTTTTGTTGTCAAATAGTAGGGGTATATTTGTACCCCATTACCATTTCACACAGGGGGGAGCCTGGGATCTGGGGGTCCCCTTGTTAAAGGGGGCTTTCAGATTCCGATAAGCCCCGCCCTGGCAGACCTGCACAACCACCAGGCAAGGGTTGTGGGGATGAGGCCCTTGTCCCCATCAACATGGGGACAAGGTGCTTTGAGGGGCTACCCCAAAGCACCCTCCCCATGTTGAGTGCATGTAGCCTAGTATGGTTCAGGAGGGGGGAGCTCTCTCTTCCCCCCTCTTTTCCTGCGGCCTGCCAGGTTGCGTGCTCGGATAAGGGTCTGGTATGGATTTCTTGGAGGACCCCCACGCCATTTTTTTTTTATTTTGGTGCGGGGTTCCCCTTAAAACCCATACCAGACCTGAAGGGTCTAACAATTCATTATAGCCGCGAGTACTTTTAAATGACTTTTTTTTCCTTTAGAAATGTCATTTTGTGCAGGGACTGTTATAAACACCGGAAAATGCACCACTTTACAGGCATACTATAGACACCCCCCAGGTACAAAATTTAAAGGAATTTAAAGCATGCTACTTACTTAATACCTTGGAATGTCTACTGCTGCGCTGCTAGAGGGATGCTCTATTGCTGGTTGGATATCTGGATTTAAGGTCCTATATGTGCCCGGTTTGCCCACTACCTGCCACGCTGCATAGAGGGATGCTTTATTGCCTACTGCCTACCCGGTCTTTGGTCTGTCTACGAGCCTGTTGAGCTTGCAATCTGGTAAGCATGTAATTTAGGTGGTGGAGGATCACTGTGAGGTTTTTTTTAAATTTCCTACCTTTCCACATTGATCCCTATGAAGAGCTATCAGGGGACTCTTCCCATTCCCCTTGAAGATTTTCCGATTTTCTGGTCTATGGACTTTGCTACATGATATTAATATATCATCACTATCTATGGTTTATCACCAATTTTTGATTTTGGCACTATTGATTTATATGCACTTAATATTATTCAGAATATTCTTTGAATTTCTGTCTTATGTATTTTGCTATATAATACTAATGTATATATTTATATTTGATGTTTTCTCATATCCTTTCTATTTGCATTAATTTATTTTTATGCATATATTATTCATGATATAGCACAGTTTTTTCTTTGTTTTTCTGTATTGTTGTGCATATTGCACAGTTGAACTGCAGCTTTTTTAGGGGTCTTCTTTGTAAGCGCAGTGTTTTTTTTGTTTTTTACTTGGCTTAAAGAATGAACATTGCTTATGTGGGATGTAGGGTTTCTTCTTTGCCTGGGAAGTAACTGACCTCCTCTAATCCAATATCATGTGGAATGGATGTGTAGAGCGAGGTGACATCTAACGAGACCCAAAGGTAGCTTGTGTCCCAATTATATTGATCCAAGTTATCAAGTAGGTGGCTTGAATCCCGTATATAAGCTGGAAGTCGTTGAACAATAGGTTGGAGGAAAAAATCTACATAGTCAGATAGGTGGCTGGTGAGGCTGTCTATAGCTGCAATGATGGGTCTCACAGGGGGATGGAGTGGGTCCTTATGGACTTTGGGAAAGTAGTACAAATACGGGGTGGCAAAGAAGTTGGGACATAGAAATGATGTTTCACTGGGATTCAGAACCCCATCATCATGGGCTGTGTCTACTATGAGTTGAAATTCTCTTCTGAAAGCTTAGATGGGTTTTTTTCTCAACTTGGTGTATGTCTCCAGATGAGATGTCTGTGTGCTTCTGTTATTTAATCCTCCTTGTTTAGGATAACTATTCTACCTCCCTTGTCGGCTTGTTGAATGACAATGTTAGGGTTGGATTGTAATTTGCAGAGTGCTTGCTGTTCCTGTTTGGTCAAGTTGTTATGTTTATTCTTTTGAGCACAAATCATTTTTGGTTCATTATAGACCAAGGAGTAGAGGGTTTCCATGTATAGTCCTTTATCCTGATAAGGATAGAACTTGTATACAGGTCTGAAACCTGTCTCAGTCATTTTCCTGGGGTCCCTTTAGGTCTGGGTATTCCACATTGGATAGATCTCCTTGATCCTGTTCTGTCCATAGCTCTTGTAGGATGTCCAGAGCAATGGCATCTTAGGATTGCAAGGGCTCCATGAGTTCTGGAGTATCTCTTTCTTCTTTAGGGATAAGAATGGATTTTCATTGGTTGTTGCTCCCCTGATTGTAATAGAACCTGATGATGGAGAGTGAACATATGTACCTGTTCAGGTCCTTAACAGCTTGCCGACCAGCCGCCACAGTTTTACTGCCGCATAATGGCACGGCTGCACAAAACGGCGTTACCTTACATCGCTCTGCCTTTTGGCCACTAGGGGCGCGCGTCCGCAGCATGTGCCCAGACATGATGCGCATGCCCGGCAGGAGAGATGACTGCCGGGCTCCAGCGATCACTCGTGACAGAGCTAGAACCGGGATCTGTGTGTGTAAACACACAGATCCCATCCCGGTTCTTTCAGGGGAGAGGAGACAGATTGTGTGTTCATACTATGTATGAACACACCAATCTCTCTCTCCTGCTAGACAGTCCCATCCCCTCACAGTTAGAAACACACATAAGGAACACAGTTAACCCCTTGATCGCCCCCTAATGTTAACCCCTTCCCTGCCAGTGACATTTACACAGTAATCAGTGCATTTTTATAGCACTGATGGCTGTATAATTGTCAATGGTTTAAAAAAGTGTCAAAAGTGTCCGATGTGTCCGCCATAATGTTGCAGTTCTGATAAAAATCACAGATTGCTGCCATTACTACTAAAAAAAAAAAAATAATAACAAAAATGTCATAAATCTATGCCCTATTTTGTAGACGCTATAACTTTTGAGCAAACCAATCAATATACGCTCATTGCGATTTTTTTTTCCAAAAATATGTAGAAGAATACATATTGGCCTAAACTGAGGGAAAAAAATTATTATATATTATGATATTTATTATAGCAAAAAGTAAAAGATATTGTGTTTTTTTTCAAAATTTTCACTATTCTTTTATTTATAAAAAATGTAGATTTATTATAGCAAAAAGTAAAAGATATTGTGCTTTTTTTTTTCAAAATTGTCGCTAGTCTTTTGTTTATAGCGCAAAAATAAAAACCACAGAGGCGATCAAATACCACCAAAAGAAATCTATATCTGTGGGAAAAAAGGACGTCAATTTTGTTTGGGTACAGCGTCACATGACCGCGCAATTGTCAGTTAAAGCGATGCAGTGCCGAATTGCAAAAAATGGCCTGGTCATTGAGCAGCCAAATCTTCCAGGGCTGAAGTGGTTAAATAAGTTGAATGAGTTGGGGGGGAATGATGGAGCAAAATTGAGTCCAGGTTCAGATTCTAATAAAGAGCTCGAAGACAGGTTGAAGATTTTCACAGTTGATAGGAGAGGGGGGAGGTGTTGTGTCTGGTTCTTTTTGTTGCCTCCTCTACAACCTCGTCTGGTTTTTCTAGCCATCTCTTTATTGCTAGTGAGAGGGGGGTGCTCCCTAAAAAACCTTTCTTAGATGTTCGGTCTCTTGGTCGGGCTCCTTTCATGATGTAGTTGTTCATATCATCTGATCTTTTGGGAGAGGTATGGTCCTTAGTGGATTCATGATGAGCCTTCTGCTGGTCTTGCTGGGATAAGTGGGTTTTCGATCGTCTTGGGGTATGTTGCTGGTGGTTGATAGTCGATCGTCTTGATTGTTTGGGAGCAACCTTTTCTCCCTGTTGACCTCTAAATGTTCTAGAGCTAGGGCGGGTGTGATCAGAATGGGGGTGATCTGATCTGTTGTTGGTTTTTAGCTTCTTGGGTGATAATTTTTGGGGGGTGAGTGATCATCCTTTCTGTTCATGCGTCTAGTTCGAGGGTGATCATCTAATGGGATAACAAGGTCTTCCTCTATGTTTACTTCTGTATGTGATCATGTTGATTGAAGGTGAGTGGGTTTTTGGCCTAGGCCATTTTAAGATGTTCCCAGTTTGGAAGTCAAGGATATCTTTTTCAAAATTCAATGTTTTTTTTTCTGAATTATGTTCTCCTCGTTACCTTGCACATGTTTATGCATTTTGTTTTCTAGTTCATTATACCTTTCATGATCATTTAGTTTAAGTAGTTGTGTCCAGAGATCTTCAATTTATTCTTGATTTTTGTTGAGCATCCTAATTCTTTGTTCCTTAATTGTATTCAGCCATTACAAAGTACATTTGGTGGAGATGATAAGCCATTGTAAGTTAAGATCTTCTTCTAGGAATTTGCACGTCTGGGTGGCCCTCAAGCCCCTAGGGGTGATTTTGAGGTCATAGTATTTTTTGATAAATTCTATATCCCACCAATGCATGGATTCATATTTCTCATAATTAGGTTTTCCAGTTTTTAGAATAATTTTCTCATAATTCTGAGATTTTCCTTGGAAGGATCAGAATTGTTGGAAGCAGGGTGGTAGAAGGGAGCCAGACAGGGGTGTTTGTGCTAAAGATTTGGTGAGTTGGGCTTCAATATCAGCCATTTTAAACCCCCTTGCAAGATTGCGCAGGGAGCTGGTTTCCATAATGTTCTGAGAATGAGTAATTATAGTATTGACTGTTGTCACAATACTTAGTAAATTGTAATAATTGTAGTAGTATAATGATGGGAAACCACTGTAGCTAAATGACCATATCAATGACATGAAGATGCTACTTTTTTCGCAGTATGTGACTCAAGTATTTCTATAAGTATGCGTTTATATGTCATAAACACATTAAAACTAGGGATGAGCTTCGAGTTCGAGTCGAACTCATGCAAATTCGAATGCCGCGGAACACCCTTCAAAAGTCTATGGGAGAAATCAAAAGTGCTAATTTTAAAGGCTTATATTCATGGTATTGTCATAAAAAGTGTTTGGGGACCTGAGTCCTGCCCCAGGGGACATGGATCAATGCAAAAACATTTTTTAAAAAAGGACGTTTTTTTCAGGAGCAGTGATTTTAATAATGCTTAAAGTGAAACAATAAGAGTGTAATATCCCTTTAAATTTCGTACCTGGGCGGTGTCTATAGTATGCCTGTAAAGGGGCGCATGTTTCCCGTGTTTAGAACAGTCTGACAGCAAAATGACATTTCAAAGGAAAAAAAGTCATTTAAAACTACTCGCTGCTATTAATGCATTGCCGGTCCGACAATACACATAGAAGTTCATTGATAAAAACGGCATGGGAATTCCCCACAGGGGAACCCCGAACCAAAATGAAAAAAAATGACGTGGGGGTCCCCCTAAATTCCATACCAGGCCCTTTAGGTCTGGTGTGGATATTAAAGGGAACCCCGGCCAAAATTTAAAAAAAATTACGTGGGGGCCCCCCTAAATTCCATACCAGGCCCTTCAGGTCTGGTATGGATATTAAGGCGAACCCCACGCCAAAATTTAAAAAAAAATGGAGTGGGGTCCCCCCAAAAATCCATACCAGACCCTTATCCGAGCACGCAACCTGGCAGGCCACAGGAAAAGAGGGGGGGATGAGAGAGCACCCCCCCTCCTGAACCGTACCAGGCCACATGCCCTTAAAATTGAGAGGGTGCTTTGGGGTAGCCCCCCAAAACACCTTGTCCCCATGTTGATGAGGACAAGGGCCTCATCCCCACAACCCTGGCCGGTGGTTGTGGGGGTCTGCGGGCGGGGGGCCTATCGAAATCTGGAAGCCCCCTTTAACAAGGGGACCCCCAGATCCCGGCCCTCGCCCCTGTGTGAAATGGTAAGGGGGTACAAAAGTACCCCTACCATTTCACTAAAAAACTGTCAAAAATGTTAAAAATGACAAGAGACAAGAAGACATCTTCTTCTTCTTCTGGTTCTTCTGGTTCTTCCTCCGGTGCTCTCGTCCAGCATCTCCTCCACGGCATCGGCGTCTTCTTCCCTTCTTCTCCTCGGGCCGCTCCGCATCCATGATGGCATGGAGGGAAGCTCCCGCTCTTCTCTTCATCTTCTTCTCTTCATCTTCTTCTCTTCATCTTCTTGTCTTCATCTTCTTTTCGGGCTGCTCCCCATCTATGATGGCATGGAGGGAGGCTCCCGCTGTGTGACACTTCTCCTCTTCTGATGGTTCTTAAATAACGGGGGGCGGGGCCACCCGGTGACCCTGCCCCCCTCTGACGCACGGGAACATGACTGGACTTCCCTGTGGCATTCCCCGTGATGCCACAGGGAAGTCCTGTCAAGTCACCGTGCATCAGAGGGGGGGCGGGGTCACCGGGTGGCCCCGCCCCCCGTTATTTAAGAACCGTCAGAAGAGGAGAAGCGTCACACAGTGGGAGCCTCCGTCCATGCCATCATGGATGCGGAGCGGCCCGAAAAGAAGATGAAGAGAAGAAAATGAAGAGAAGAAGATGAAGAGAAGAGTGGGAGCCTCCCTCCATGCCATCATGGATGCGGAGCGGCCCGAGGAGAAGAAGGGAAGAAGACGCCACAGAGGAAATGCAGGACGAGAACACCGGAGGAAGAACCAGAAGAACCAGAAGAACCAGAAGAAGAAGAAGATGAAGGAAGATAGAAGAAAGAAGAAGCATTTAAATAAAAGGATTGTCAAAAACTGTCTCTTGTCATTTTTAACATTTTTGACAGTTTTTTAGTGAAATGGTAGGGGTACTTTTGTACCCCCTTACCATTTCACACGGGGGGAGGGCTGGGATCTGGGGGTCCCCTTGTTAAAGGGGGCTTCCAGATTCCGATAAGCCCCCTGCCCGCAGACCCCCACAACCACTGGCCAGGGTTGTGGGGATGAGGCCCTTGTCCTCATCAACATGGGGACAAGGTGTTTTTGGGAACTACCCCAAAGCACCCTCCCAATGTTGAGGGCATGTGGCCTGGTCGGTTCAGGAGGGGGGGCGCACTCTCGTCCCCGCTCTTTTCTTGCGGCCTGCCAGGTTGCGTGCTCAGATAAGGGTCTGGTATAGATTTTTGGGGGAACGCCACGCCGTTTTTTTTTTTTATTTTGGCACGGGGTTCCCCTTAATATCCATACCAGACCTGAAGGGCCTGGTATGGAATTTAGGGGGACCCCCACATCATTTTTTTAAAAATTTTGGCTGGAGTTCCCCTTAATATCCATACCAGACCTGAAGGGCCTGGTATGGAATTTAGGGGGACCCCCACGTCTTTTTTTTTTTAATTTTGGTTCGGGGTTCCCCTATGGGGAATTCCCATGCCGTTTTTATCAATGAACTGCTATGTCTATTGTCGGACCGGCAATGCATTAATAGCCGCAAGTAGTTTTAAATTACTTTTTTTCCTTTGAAATGTCATTTTGCTGTCAGACTGTTCTAAACATGGGAAACATGTGCCCCTTTACAGGCATACTATAGACACCGCCCATGTTCGAAATTTAAAGGGATATTACACTTTTATTGTTTCATTTTTAAGCATTATTAAAATCACTGCTCCTGATAAAACGGCCGTTTTTAAAACTTTTTTTTGCATTGATCCATGTCCCCTGGGGCAGGACCCAGGTCCTCAAACACTTTTTCTGACAATAACTTGCATATAAGCCTTTCTGGTGCGAACCGAACAGGGGGGTGTTCGGCTCATCCCTAATTAAAACATTCAGAATAAGATAAGGTTGCAAACAGTAAAAGACGGTTATCTAGATCACTGTAGGCAAGCAGCTGAACAACCCATTTGATATAATGACATTAGGAGAAAACACATACACAATATTGGTATAATGTTCAGCGCTAAACCATCTGATGAAAAAGATTAAAGTTTAAAATTTAAATGAAAAGGCATGCATCTGCATGCTGATACATGAAGGTGCAACCATGTGAATGGTGAGTGGATTGAAAGTTCTGGGGGATGAACCCCTAAAAATTAGTCTCTAAAAAAGTCTCTAAATGGAGGCTGTAAAGGGAGTGAGGCTGCTTCAGGCACGGGCTGGGGAACCTGATCACAAATTAATTATAACTGTATCCTCTATATAAATGTGATGTGACTGTTAGAGGATCAGCTGATGAAGAAGACGAGGCCGTGCCTTCGAAACATGTTCTGATTGGCCAGACAGCATGTGGGCGGCTCCCCAGTTTGACAGCCCTGACCACTCCCACCCAGAGAAACACAGCCAATGTCTCCATGAGGCTTATCGAGGCTCCAGCTGCAGCTAACACACGGTGCTCATGGATCCCTCAATAAAGACTTTCTGGCGGGCCTTCTGTGCTCCTGTGACAATGCACGTGGAAGCTCCCACCCACTCTAGCACTTTGCAAGTGCTCCAATATTTTTCACGTAAGTTTTTAGTGTTTTATACTTATATACTGAATAAATTCTTAGGTTGTTTAAAGAATTGGCTTGGTGCTTCTCTCTCCTCCTATTGCTAGGATTTTTATGGGGTTATTGAAATAGGTGTCATTCGCTAGTTTCAAGATGATGGGTTTGTGTGTGCGGTCAAATATTCTAAGGGTCAGAGCGAGGAAGGTATCTGGCTTATTGCCTTTCATGTACAATTTATGCCTAGATCGACCGAGTATTTTTTCGGCAGATTCCGTTAGGAAGAGATCTAGTTCCAGTCTGGCCTTTTCTAGGGCTTGTCTATGTTGGGGAGAAGAGTAATGTGGGTTCAATAAAAGGCGGCTTCTAGCTGATGATGTAGGGCTTGGCATTCTTAAGAAAAGAGGCTTTACTTATACAAACCCCACGGAGAACAAGTTTATGGGATTCCCATAGGGTTAGAGGTGCTATCCTTAGTAGCCAGAGCAATGTCCATTCTGTGTGAGGGATGTACGAGGAGAGTGTTGTTAAGGCACCAAGAATGGTGAACTTGTCGTGGTATTGGGGATTCTAGCGATGTGAGGATGGCATTGTGATCCGTCCATGCGTATGTAGGATAGTGGTTGAAAGGAGGGTCGGGAGGTCCCGATAGAAATTAGGATGTGGTCTATATGGGAAAATGCTTTGTGGGGGGGTGGGAGTAGTAAGTAAATTGTTGTCTGGCAGGGTTAGCTTCTTGTCAGGAGTCAACAAGGGAGTGTTGCTGTAGTAGTTGCTGAAAGGTGAGTTTTTTCGGACTAGAGGAGGGTGAGAAAGGTGATTTATCCAGAAAGGGATAAACCACTTGGTTGGAGTCTCCTCCGATCAATAAATTGCCCTGTTTATGCTTATCAATAACTTGGAGCAAGTGGGAGAGAAATGAGGTGGGATTGTGGTTAGGGGTATAGTAGGAAACTATTGTTACCTCCTCATTGAGAAGATGCCCTGAAAGAATTATGTATCTGACTTCTGGATCTTTGTTCTCTGCCGGACCATAAAAGGGTCTGTATGGTGAAAGGCAATTAAAACCCCCTCTTTGCTTGTTGTCCGCTGAAGCAGTAAATACATGAGGGTAGGATGGGCAAAAGGATTTGCTAGTGTGCTTTTTGGTAAAATGCAATAATGTTTAATGAGGCCACAGTTGTTAGCAGGAATAGGGCTAGTTGTAGATAAGAAGTCTTAAGTGGAACCCCCCTGGAAGAGGAAGAGAAGAGAGAAGGAACGGGTGAGGAGAAAGAATCAGGGATAAAGATAGAGTTGGATATGCAGTATAGGATGACATGAGAGAGTCAGGGGAAGGGAGAAAGGTGAAAACTAGTGATTCGTCCATCTCAGTAGGTCGAGCAGACCTAATCAGATGAGGAAGAGGTGTCCAAAGAGGGACCTCTGAGGGCACAGGTGGGGGCTGCAGTGACGATCAACGGAGGTCACACCAGCCGCATAATATAGGCAAGTGATGAAGATTATTTGAGGTGAAAGGGTCAGGTTAAAGAGCTAACATAAGAGGTATGGTACGGTGAAGAGACTGGGAGAGAAAACCACAGTTTAATGGAACCAGGTGTTGGTGATACTTAGAAGTGGATACATGTACCTTGGAATATGGGTGAATACTGGGTTTAGTGAACAGTTATTGCAATAAACAACAACCAACATCAGTGTGATGCCCAGGAGCACAACATGGTTTGGGTAAAGAGCTGAACAAATGCTCATAATGTCTTCAGGGTATGATGGGTTCTACTTAAGAATGATCACCGGGGCTGTTCTTTTTTATGGAACAGAGAGGTGTCCATGGGACATTGCCTGTACATGGGTTCCCGGAGAAAATATAGTAACAGCAGTTTAGGATCTTTCAGGGACCAGGTAGTAGGTACATCATATATGTTCCATTCCCAGAAAGGGTGGGTATAGAACTAGTACCAAAGAAGAGATTAAAGTTCTCTGGGAGACCATGTAAACTTCAGGCAGGTAACAGTATAACAAAAGATATACATGAAAGAGGAACTAAAATATAACTTAACAATAATAGGCTACATTGGGCATCTTCTTTTTCCCTTAGCAACCTCATATGGTGCCCATCTGTGGGTATAGGGGGCAGTAGGTATGGTAATGGGTCTGCAATCAAAGAGGGAGGTCGCTGTTGCCAGGAAAAGGAGGAGAGGTGTTAAAGAGCCAAGTCAGTGAAGAGTGAGGGTACCCACTGGGGTGTAATGCGAGATGATCAGCAGTAATGGAGGTCACCTTCAGTCCATGGAGTCGGATGCAACAATCGGGGGGGTGAACATGCCTCGCTTGGAAGAGCCTCGGTTCTTTGCTGCAGGCATAGAAGGGGGAGCCTTCTACGTTGAGATTGAAGCAGAGCATCGGTGCTGGTGCTAATCCCTGGGTGGGGATAATGGAGTTGGGAGGTGCAGATCCCGGAGGAGGGATTGTAGATCCTCTTGAGTTTTGCAAGAATGCTTACGGCCTTGATAGGTAAATCGGAGGGAGAAAGGAAACAACCCAATTGTAGTTGATATAGTGGTGTTGTAAGACCTGAAGCTATGGTTTAAACGATTGGCATTTAGAGTAGGGTTGTTTGGGAGAGATTGGCGAATAGCTGGTATTCATGGCCCTGGAACTTGAGGGAGTCCCATTGCTATGATGCATTAAGGAGATTCTCCTTTGTACGGTAGAATATAGCGTAGATCAGCCTCTGACTGTAAATTTGTGCCACATCCAAAATTATTTATAAACAACAACGAAAGGGGTCCCCTATTGGTGGACTTTTTAGGCACATGTAAAAACCATAGAAAAGTATACTTGGTACAAATATAATTTATTAAATTGACACAGTAAAATATAACAAAACTATAGCATCTATTCTTAGGAATGTAGGTCAATCAGTGTTACAGTAATGCGTGTACAGTGTTTGAGGCAGTACTCTTGCACCCAACACGTTTCAGAGTCAAACAAACTCCTTCCTCAGGGATGATGTACATTTGAGATAATTATTAAACACTGTGTTGGCTGACCTGACATTCCATCAAATTTTTTTGATTAAAAGCAGCGACAGTGACAAAGTCTGCCTGTCCAGTATGCTCCTGATTCTGACACAAACATCTATGTATTAAGGGTGGTGTAGGTCTGTATAGAGGTGGAAATTGGATTTACTCCACAAAAAAAATATACATGTTGTTCTCTTCAAAAAGAGAAGAAAGCCCAAGAAATATGGGCATAAAATATATACTTGAGGCCCCACTGAGGCCGAGAGGCAACTCCTGGAGGTGGCTCAACAGTTGATGTTCATAGATGTATATTTGATAGATGGCACAGGAGTAGATCAGATCATATAGCTGTTCAGGCCAGTATCATCCAGCATCTTCACACGCTGTGGGATGATACCGGCCTGAACAGCTATATGATCTAATCTACTCCTGTGCCATCTATCAAATATACATCTATGAACATTAACTGTTGAGCCACCTCCAGGAGTTGCCTCTCGGCCTCAGTGAAGCCTCAAGTATATATTTTATGCTCATATTTCTTGGGCTTTCTTCTCTTTTTGAAGAGAACAACATGTATATATTTTTTGTGGAATAAATCCCATTTCCACCTATATACAGACCTACACCACCCTTAATACATAGATGTTTGTGTCGGAATCAGGAGCATACTGGACAGGCAGACTTTGTCACTGTCGCTGCTTTTAATCAAAAACATTTGATGGAGTGTCAAGTCAGCCAACACAGTGTTTAATAATTAACTCAAATGTACATCACCCTTGAGGAAGGAGTTTGTTTGACACCGAAACGCGATGGGTGCAAGAGTACTGCCTCAAACACTGTACACGCATTACTGTAACATTGATTGACCTACATTCCTAAGAATAGATGCTATAGTTTAGTTATATTTTACTGTGTCAATTTAATAAATTATATTTGTACCAAGTAAACTTTTCTATGGTTTTTACATGTGCCTAAAAAGTCCACCAATAGGGGACCCCTTTCATTGTTCTTTGTACGGTAGAAGTGAAGTTTGGCAACTGTCGCATGGAGGTCCCTCAGATTTGCGGGGGGCGAGTGCTCTGTGGATACGGTCCATTTTCAGGCATTTGATGGGAATGAATGGGGAAAGCTCCTGGAACTGTCACGTACCTGATGGCGGAGCCCAGAATGCAGGGAGTAGCCTCTCGTGTGCCTCAGGCTCATGAACCCCTGATAGAGGAAACAGGGACTCAAGAGCACAGGGGGCCACAAGTGCTTGGCAAGTGGCAGATGTAGAGCTGATCCGGACCTCTGGTGCAGCAGAAGGAGGGCAAGCAGGAACACTGGAACAGCTGACTGTGCGGAGAAGTACCGTAGCTGGCAGGAACTCAGGAACAGCAGGCAGCAGGGAGGTGTTCTGTAGTTCAACTGGAGCACTGGAACAGCTGACTGCAGTAAGATGCACTGGAACTCTGGCAAGAACACTGGAACAGCTGACTGCAGAGAATTACCGTAGCTAGCAGGAACTCAGGAACAGCAGGCAGCAGGGAGGTGTTCTGTAGTTCAACTGGAGCACTGGAACAGCTGACTGTAGTAAGATGCACTGGAACTCTGGCAGGAACACTGGAACAGCTAACTGTGCAGAGAAGTACCGTAGCTGGCAGGAACTCAGGAACAGCAGGCAGCAGGGAGGTGTTCTGTAGTTCAACTGGAGCACTGGAACAGCTGACTGTAGTAAGATGCACTGGAACTCTGGCATGAACACTGGAACAGCTGACTGTGCAGAGAATTACCTAGCTAGCAGGAACTCAGGAACAGCAGGCAGCAGGGAGGTGTTCTGTAGTTCAACTGGAGCACTGGAACAGCTGACTGTAGTAAGATGCACTGGAACTCTGGCAGGAACACTGGAACAGCTGACTGTGCAGAGAAGTACCATAGCTGGCAGGAACTCAGGAGCAGCAGGCAGCAGGGAGGTGTTCTGTAGTTCAACTGGAGCACTGGAACAGCTGACTGTAGTAAGATGCACTGAAACTCTGGCAGGAACACTGGAACAGCTGACTGTGCAGAGAAGTACCGTAGCTGGCAGGAACTCGGGAACAGCAGGCAGCAGGGAGGTGTTCTGTAGTTCAACTGGAGCACTAGTGAGGTCAGACAGGCCGGGTCAAAACTGGCGGGCAGAGCAGGTACCAGACAGAGGCAGAAGAGTAGTCAGGGCACGGACCGGGTCGGCAACAGACAGGCAGCAAACAACCATAGGAGAAGGCAGGAGAATAGTCAAACAAGCCGGGATCAGGGACTGGCAGCAAACAGGAGTAGTCAGGAGCAGGTCGAGTAACAGGAATCAGGTAGACAGGGATACTGGTAGCTTAGGGTCACAGGGAACACTGTAGACCGGAGAGCAAGAAAGCATGCTGACAGGCTCCTTTAAATAAGTCCACTGGCACCAAACACTGTCACAGTGCACGTCTGCGTGCACCCGCGCACACCCCCGCGCGCCCGAGTACTGATCGTACGTGCCCGCTCGCACCATCGCGCACCTGTAGACACAGGAGTTCTGTGCACCGATCCTCCGCCCACAACTGTGCTAACAGGACGTCTTTCATGACAGGAACAGAGCAGTGATGGTGGATTGTAGATCGAGAACTGATTCAGGAATTCCCCGGATATGCAGAATATTCTTATAGTCCTCCAATTGGGTTTGCAGGGTGAGATTTTCTTCTCTGAGGGCCTCCAGGTCATCAGCATGGTTGCCTAGAATAGCATCTAGGTCATCCACCCTTTGCTCCAGTTCTGATGTGCGCTGGCCAAACTCCCTGATCTCCTTAGTAAGGGAGTCTGTGATCTTGTCTAAGGTGTTTGAGCGCTTTCTTTAGCATACACTCAAACTGTCTGAGCAGGTCAGGCTGTGTTGTGGAGGTTTGGGAGGGCAGTGGGGAGCCTAGCAGCTCTCTGTCAGACTCACCCTCATCTCCATGCGGCTGCGGGTGCATCCTTGGGGAGCGCTGTGTTCCTGCATGTGTTGGAGGTGTCAGCGCCATTTTGGTGGAGGCCCTGGCCAGGACCTCCCAGATTGTTTTAGCCTTTGGCTTCTGGTGGGATCCACACAGCACCATGACAGCCAATTCAGAGTGTTCCTCATTTCTTGTGGGACTGGCGGGTATACAGTACGTGACCCGGTGAAGGCTTTAGCGGCAGTTTGAGACTCCATGAAGCGGAGCTGTCAATCGAACATAACCCACACAGATGGCTTCGGGCATGCATCCCTCCCTTTATACATTTCATTCAGCTCTATCAAATTACTTAAATTTTTAATATATAGTCTTATACATTTTATTTTAATAAGGATTTACTGATAGAAATGGAATTCATGACTAATGGAAAAGAAAAATCGGCTGGCAAAGATTTTCTTCTGTAATTTGTCTCTGAATGTATAATGTAATTATCTGTTACCCCAAGAAACCATGAAATAAAGAATGATTGTTCAAATTTGTAGCTCAATTTTTAATGTGCCCGTTGCAGTCTTTGCTCTAAAAATAAAATCCTTGACCTGTTAATTGCAAATGCTTCAACTTATCATGCAGGTTTTACTGTGAGAAATCACAGGTCTTACCAATGAGCTCTCGATCAGCACATCTAAATATATTCCTTAAATACAAAAGTTTCTTCAAATAATTAAAATAAATTTACATTTGAATATAAAATACAGCCAGCAATCACAGTAAACTGTAAAGTCACAGTTACATCGTACAGCTGAATGTTTTTTCCTTTGAAAGGTAATATTTCTAAAAAAAAAATATTAAAAAAGTAGCGTACTTCAACTTACAACTAGCAAAAATACCTGGATCTCAATACGTGGAGTCTCAATAATAGCTTGTTTTAATTTTCAGTTTTTAGGCTGGAACATAGAGGTTCAAATTTGCTTTGCATAGCACTGTCAGATAACAGAAAGGGAAGAACTGAAGGTTGATTACATCAATGTTCTGCTGCTTCTTCATACAGACTGCAGGCATCCAGGAGAGTACAGCAATTGATTTCTATAGTCATCTGTATGCATCATCTGTGGTTCCTGGACAGGAAATGACATCCACATTTTACATCTTATAGCCTAAAGTTCTCTAATTCTTTACGATAAGTTTGGGAGAATCAAACCTTGATTACCTGGCTTTAGCACAATGCTTGGCTCCAAGGTGAGTGAGGCATTGATTAAAAAAACACACACACGCTCCCCCTTGTCTGCCTTAGCCCCTGGGTCTCACGGTTCGGGCATAGCGCACTGACCCCCGGCCCTGGCTGGCAGGTCGATGTCAGTTGATAATCAACACCTTCATAATATATGTTTTATTATGTACATTTATATGAACCTTTTTCTTATGTTTTATGTCCATTTCCCTCGCGTGGGAATTTGTTATCTGGTTTTCCCTTTTTCATATTTCAATAAAAATATTGTACCAGAAAAAAAATACACACACTAGGGATGAGCTTCGAGTTTGAGTCGAATTCATGTTCGACTCGAACATCGGCTGTTCGCCAGTTCGCTAAATAGCGAACAATTTGGGGTGTTTGCGGCAAACTCGAAAGCCGCGGAACACCCTTTAAAAGTTTATGGGAGAAATCAAAAGTGCTAATTTTAAAGGCTTATATGCAAGTTATTGTCATAAAAAGTGTTTGGGGACCTGGCTCCTGCCCCAGGGGACATGGAACAATGCAAAAAAAAGTTTTAAAAACGGACGTTTTTTCAGGAGCAGTGATTTTAATAATGCTTAAAGTGAAACAATAAAAGTGTAATATTCCTTTAAATTTCATACCTAGGGGGTGTCTATAGTATGCCTATAAAGGGGCGCATGTTTCCCGTGTTTAGTCTGACAGCAAAATTACATTTCAATGGAAAAAAATTCATTTAAAACTACTCGCGGCTATTAATGAATTGCCGGTCCGACAATACACATAAAAGTTCATTGATAAAAACAGCATTGGAATTCCCCAGAGGGGAACCCCGAACCAAAATTGAAAAAAAAAATGACGTGGGTACGAAATTTAAAGGAATATTACACTTTTATTGTTTCACTTTAAGCATTATTAAAATTACTTCTCCCGAAAAAACGTCTGTTTTTAAAACTTTTTTTGCATTGATCCATGTCCCCTGGGGCAGGACCCAGGTCCCCAAACACTTTTTATGACAATAACTTGCATATAAGCCTTTAAAATTAGCACTTTTGATTATTCATGTTCGTGTCCCATAGACAGTGTTCACGTGTTTGAACAAATTTTTTGCCTGTTCGCATGTTCTGGTGCGAACCAAACAGGGGGGTGTTCGATTCATCCCTAACACACACAAGGCACAGAAAGCATCCATAGTGTTGTTGTTCTCATTATAAAATTGTTATTGATAAAAAAATAATCAGCTGAACTTGAAAAATAAAGTTGCCATAACTGCGAGGCTTGGGGAGCATGGAACAGCATGGCACAGGGCAGTGATGTCACAATAATGCAACGTGTTTCTGAGCGTGCACGCTACGAATGTTATGGAAGCTGTGCTCCTTTATCAAGCATCTTGATAAAGCCTCACTTTGGAAATACACACCGCACGGCCATTTTCCATCTTCAGCGGTTACAAGAGAGGACTTCAGGAGCCGCAGCTCTTAGCACTACAGGCTCCGGCAGCTCACCTCCCCATCCTTCCTGGGATTTGATGTGCTCCACACCACCAGGGAGAAGTGGAACTACTGTGACCTGGTCACTCATCCTGCTCCTGGACACTACTCAGCCCAGAGATGTACTCTACCATACCTGCTGCCATGCGAGTTGATAATGTTTTTACTATTAAAGTGTTTTACTTATACACTCAGAGATGGCCCTTTTCCTTAGTTTCTCACAGTTTATTCCAGTGGGCTACCTCTGCACTTGAAAAACTTAGCAACAATCAAAGATCAATTATCTATACAAAAATCATATTGAAAAGCAATTTTACAAGAATTATGACTGTATTCTGTCTAAAGACGAAAGGATACATTATACAAGAATATAGATTGAGTCTAGACATGTAACAGCCCCACAGTATTTTCATGAACTTAAAGAGTGCAATATACATTATGAAAAGTTGTGAGTATAAGTACTAAATGCATAAATTGTAAATGCAGCATAGTCATCACAGTATGTAACATAGCAAAATAAAGACATTTGGCAACCCTTCTTGATCCATGTTACAAGGGTAAAGTTGCAGAACTTATTCAGCCTTCGCAGAGAGAGCAGAGGATGAAACATCTTCAGGAGGCCTTGCAGAAAGGTTTGTGCGATGCGTTTCCAGAGCCTGGGAGGTTACAATTTTGTGGTGCTGGACAACGTGTTGCCGAGGCTTCGTTCAGTCACAGAAAGAGCAGTGGTGAAGGTGGCTGGCTGACCGATGCCTTCAGACAATTCTTCAGTCTTCAGCTCCCAGGTCTGATCGGTTCCAGCAACCATCGCCAGCGTCTGAATTACATGGTGCAGGAATATCTAGGGGCAAGATCAGACTTGGGGACCTTTCCACCAGAACATCCACTGGGTTACTTGGTCTTGAGGATGGACCACTGGCAAGAGCTTGCTCAATATGCAATTAAGCTACTGGCCTGTCCTGCATCCAGCGTTCTTTCAGAATGCACATTCAGTGCTGCTGGTGGCTTTGTAACTGATCACAGAGTGCGCTTGTCCACAGACTCTGTTGATCAGCTCACATTCATAAAAATGAATCAGTCTTGGATCACCAGCTACCAAGCACCTGATGCTGATGTAACCGATTGATTTTTCTATAGATGTGGGATCCTTTGAAGACTGCATATGCTGAGTGACTATCCTATTATGCTGAGTGACTATCCTATTCCTCCTCAGTCTTCATGATGATAGCTTCTATGAATATTTTCGGTTCAGGGCACCACCACCACTGCCTAAGGCCCAATTTTTCTGCCCCTGTTTAACAGGGGCATGCAATTACAATTGTTGATCTAATATTTCACAGCAGCGCCTGTTCCTGTGCTCAACAAAAGTATCTGTGAGGCTTTACAGTGTTGTGCCACCACCACTACCGCCTAAGGCCCAATTTTTATGCCCCTGTTTAACAGGGGCACGTAATTACACTTTTTGATCTAATCTTTCACAGCATGGCCCGTTCTAGCGCCCACCAAGAGTAACTGTGAGGGCTTACAGTGTTCTGGTACAACCAACACCTAATGCCTCGTACACACAGGCAGACTTTTCAGCTACAAAAGTCCGACAGCCCATCCGACAGACTTTCGACAGACTTTCAACTGACTTTTGGTGGACTTTCAATGGACTTTCTAATGACCGGTCTTGCCTACACACGATCACACCAAAGTCCGACGGATTCATACATGATGACGTACACTGGACTAAAATAAGGAAGTTGATAGCCAGTAGTCAATAGCTGCCCTAGCATTGTTTTTCATCCGTCGGACTAGCATACAGACGAGCGGATTTCTGGGTCCGGCGGAGTTACAATGTAAAGATTTGAAGCAAGTTCCAAATCTAAAGTCCATCAGATTTGCGACTGGAAAAGTCCGCTGAATGTCCAGTGAAGCCCACACATGATCGGATTGTCTGCCGGATTTGGTCCATCGGACCAGTCCAGTCGAAAAGTCTGACCGTGTGTACGCGGCATTAGGCCCAATTTTCCACAGAGTGTATAGGGCAGACCGTATAGTATATACAGGCGATCCCCTATTTTCAAACATTCGACTTACAAATTACTCCTACTTACAAATGGAGGGAGACAACAGGAAGTGAGAGGAAATCTACCCCTAGGAAGGGAAATTCTCTCCTGTAAAAGTTAATATGGGAAAAAGGTGTCTCCACTGATGCTTTATCACCAATCCTTGGTTCCCTAATAACCCAAAATTTTCTAAATCCAATTGTCATTGGGACAGAAAGTGAGGTGAAATCTTCTGAACAGGGGCACAGGCAGCAAAACAAATGTTACAGGGGTGATGATAACCCTTCCCCATGTTATCAAAAAAGCTTAAAAACAGATTTTTTGGCTGGAGCTACACTTACAAAATGAACCTGTTCAAAATTACAAACAGATTCAACTTAAGAACAAACCTACAGTCCCTATCTTGTTTGTAACCCGGGAACCACCTGTATACTGCTGCTCTTCAGAGTATATAGGGCCTGGGGGCCCAACACCTTTTTTTTTTTTAATTTGGGTACGGGGTTCACCTTAATATCCATACCAAACCCAAAGGGCCTGGTAATGGGCTGGGGGGGGCAACATTACATTACAGCCGCAAGCAGTTTTAAATTACTTTTATTCCTTTAGAAATGTTATTTTGTGCAGGGACTGCTCTAAACACGGGAAAATTGTGCCACTTTACAGGCATACTACAGTCACCCCCCCAGGCACAATATTTAAAGGGATATTTCACTTTTATTGTTTCACTTTAAACATTATTAAAATCACTGCTCCCAATAAAAACATTTTTAAAACTTTCTTTTGCATTGATACATGTCCCCTGGGGCAGGACCCGGGTCCCCAAACACTTTTTATGACAATAACTTGCATATTAGCCTTTAAAATTAGCACTTTAGATTTTTCAGGGTCGAGTCCCATAGACTTTAACGATGTTTGCGTGTTCGCACAAATTTTTTGCCTGTTCGCATGTTCTGCCGCGAACCGAACCGGAGGGTGTTCGGCTTATCCATAGTTAGGTTTTCTTTGTCTGTGGTTGGCAAATTCATGATAGCCTTGTTTATAGATGTGAATGAAGAGGTCTATGTCCATGCACCTGTATGTTTTTTTGTTCTTTGTTTTTCAGGGGAAAGGTGTAATTTAAATAAATGCAAACTTTGAGATCACGCTGATTTGTCAGCTCTCATTTTGCAAAAGAATCTCAAATGCAAAAACAACATAATGCCATATTACCGTGGCCACATTCACCAAAAAAAAGAAGAAAAAAAGAAATCTCAAAAAGGTAATTATTTAAAAATAGTAAAGACTTGCTGAATATAAATCTAGAACTAAAAAGAGCAAAACATCAAGGGTGAACCCATATAGTAACGGAGATCTTATGTACAGAATGTTTTGCTATAAAATGAGGTATAAAAAAGAACTGTTATGCCGCGTACACACGACTGGACTTTATGGCATACTTGGTCCTGTGGACCGGAGACTGTCGGACAATTTGATCGCGTGTGGGCTCCAGCTGACTTTTTTTCCCCAAAACTCGACCGACCCAGAAATGAAACATGTTTCAAATCTTTTCGACAGACATGAGTCTGGTCGAAAAGTCCGCTCATCTGTATGCTAGTCCGACGGACAAAAACCGATGCTAGGGCAGCTATTGGCTACTGGCTATGAACTTCCTTGTTTTAGTCCGGTCGTACGTCATCACGTACAAATCCATCGGACTTTGGTTGATTGTGTGTAGGCAAGTCCGTTCATTCGGAAAGTCCCTCGTAAAGTCCGCCGGACAAAGCCTGCCGTAAAGTCCGGTCGTGTGTACGCGGCATTAGACACATATTAATCATACAATTAAAACACATATGGTACTATTGAGAGCAGAAAATTATAGCAACACCAATATGGTCATGGTATATATGTTATCTTTAAAATAGTGTGCATATGAAGCTCTTTGTTGAGACTATATGGTGACTATTTGGTTGAAAACTCTGGAATATATCTGTCTTTTGTTAACATAATTTCTCAAATCTCTCACTGTCGGGCAGAGAAATGTCTTGTATCCCAAACAAGCCTAAATTGTTTGGGTCTTTTCCATGAGATATGGCAAACCTGTGAAACCTTATATTTAATGTAATTGCAGACAGGGTTACGCTGGAAGTGACCTACTTACAGCTGCCCATCTCAGTAACTCTTACATCATTTGCATTCCCTTCTGCTATAAGCACATAGTCACTTCCTGAATAAACATTGGAGTGATCAGTACAGTGCAGTCCAGCATCCATTCATTACTGAAGGGATCATAAACATAAACTACATGTTTACTATCTCTTTTTAGTTTGTGAATAAACTAGAAAATGATTATTACAGATCATTTTTGGGTTCAGTGGGTGCTGGGAAGAAGGGGAGAAGGAGATTGAGTAAGGTGTTCCTAACCTCTTCCTCTACCCCTAAGAGGAAACATCTGGAGTCTAAATCAAATGTGAACAGGAAAAAGGTCCATCCATCTTACACAAGCCCAGTTTTTTTTTTATTGCCCGCTGCAAAAGTTCCACCTTTTGCCCGCTGCTGCCACTGACAGTTCTATTTGTTTGTTTTTAGGACTGCCCAGCACCCTTAGCAACCAACCACATGCTTGCTCTGTCCCAGTCAGAGTAGGAAGATGGAACTTCCTCTTCAAGAGTTCAGTACAAAGCACTCCCAGCCTAGACTTATCCCAACGCTGACCACCAATGCAGCCTTCTTACATCTTGGATGATGACACCTCACCACTTTCACCCAAAGTTGTCACCTGTCATATCAAACCTATTATGACTAGGGATGAGCCCGATGTTTGAGTCGAACATAAGTTTGACTTGAACATCGTGTGTTCGTCTGTTCGACGAACAACGAACATTATGCGGTGTTCGCGGCAAATTCCTTAAAGTCTATGGGACACTAACATGAAAAACCAAAAGTGCTCATTTTAAAGGCTTATATGCAAGTTATTGCCATAAAAAGTGTATAGGGACCTGGGTTCTGCCCCAGGGGACATGTATCAATGCAAAAAAAGTTTTAAAAACAACCTTTTTTCAGGAGCAGTGATTTTTATAATGCTTAAAGTGAAACAATAAAAATGAAATATTCCTTTAAATATTGTGCCTGGGGGGTGTCCTTAGTATGCCTGTAAAGTAGCACATCTTTCCTGTGTTTAGAACAATACCACAGTAAAATGACATTTCTAAAGTAAAAAAAGAATCTCATTTAAAACTGCTTGCAGCTGTAATGAATTATCGGATCCCGGCAATATAGATAAAAGTCATTGAAAAAATGGCATGGGGACCTGGGTCCTGCCCCAGGGGACATGCATCAATGCAAAAAAAAGTTCTCCAGCTCTCCCGTCCCCCCTTTTCTTGCAGCCTGCCAGGTTGATTGCTTGGATAAGGGTCTGGTATGGATTTTGAGGGGACCCCTGCGCATTTTTTTTATTTTGGCGCAGCGTCCCCCTTAAAATCCATACCAGGCCTGAAGGGCCTGGTATGGATTTTGGGGGGGACCCTTAAGCCATTTAAAAAAAAATAATTGATGCAGGGTTCCCCTTTATATCCATACCAGACCTGAAGGGCCTGTTTTGGATTTTGTGGGGACCCCCACACATTTTTTTTTTATTTTGGTGCGGGTTCACCTTAATATTCATACCAGACCCAAAGGGCCTGGTAATGGACTGGGGGGGGGAACCCATGCAGTTTTTTCAATATTTTTTATCCATATTGCTGGGATCCGACAATTCATTACAGCAGTGAGCAATTTTAACTTTTTTCCTTTAGGAAGGTAGTTTTGCTGTGGTATTTTTCTAAACACTGGAAAAATGTACTACTTTACAGGCATACTAAGGACACCCCCAGGCACGATATTTAAAGGAATATTTTATTTTTATTGTTTCACTTTAAGCATTATTAAAATCACTGCTCCTGAAACAAAGGCAGTTTTTAAAAAAATTTTTGGCATTGATACATGTCCCCTGGGGCAGGACCCAGGTCCCCATACACTTTTTATGGCAATACCATGAATATAAGCCTTTAAAATTAGCACTTTTGATTTCTCCCATAGACTTTTGAAGGGTGTTCCGCGGCATTCGAATTTGCATATAAGCCTTTAAAATGTTTTTTTTTTTTTTTATTTGCCATGTCCCATAGCCTTTAATGGTGTTCACTTGTTCGTACTAATTTTTTGCCTGTTCGCATGTCCTGGTGCGAACCGAACAGAGTGCAGAGTCCTGACCAAGGTGTTCATTGTCCCAACAGTTGGCAGTTTTAATGAAGTTCTTCTTTATAGTCAGCACAGTCAGACAAAACTATATCTTTTTTGTGTGCATCATAGCATATGCAATAGAAATGTTTAATAAAAAAAAAATTCTTTGAGGTTTATTTGTGTCTGTGAGGCTGTCAGTTGTATTACAGTAAATAAAAGTATTTTGTGGGTACATACTGTGTTATGTGTTTGCAGTGTACACTGAGACTAGGCGTAGATTTTGTTTAATGATACACCTCTAGGCCCCTTTACAGTTAGGCAAAATCTGGCCATGCATATCAATCGACAGGCTTTTCATTATCCTAGTCATGCTCACAATTTGTTACTCAGTTTTGAGTTTTTAATAGGGATGGTCCTGATGTTCAAATCGAATGTAAGTTTGACTTAAACATCTGGTGTTTGTTCGCAGAAGAACCAAACATACAGTATGGGGCGGTCGCAGCAAATTCGAACGTCGCGGAGCGCTCCATAATGCACTGCAAGATCGCAGTGCATTGACGGCTGCTGATTGGCCAAAGCATGCACCTGACTTGCATGCTTTGGTCAATCACAGCGTGATCTGCTGTGAAAGCCATGATTGACCAAAGGCAGGGTGCCTTTGGCCAATCATGGCTCAGGGGGCTAAGTCCACGCCCCACACTATATAAGGCTGCTTACACAGTGGCCGTATGTAGTGTGATAATGTGGAGATTGAGAGAACTTGAGCTAGATTAGGCCAGGTTAGATAGTAGTGTGCAGGCAGTTTAATTTATATATATACAGTATCTCACAAAAGTGAGTACACCCCTTACATTTTTGTAAAATAATGGTGGCCACATAAAATATTGACACTTTGGGCCCAATTTGGACATTTTCACTTAGGGGTGTACTCACTTTTGTTGCCAGCGATTTAAATATTAATGGCTGTGTGTTGAGTTTTTTGAGGGGACAGCAAAGTTACACTGTTATACAAGTTGTACACTCACTACTTTACACTGTAGCAAATTGTCATTTCTTCAGTGTTGTCACATGAAAAGATATAATAAAATATTTACAAAAATGTGAGGGTTGTACTCACTTTTGTGAGATACTGTATATATATATATATATATATATATATACATCACAGTCAGTGTACAGTATATAATACAGTGCAGGCAGTGTACAGTATATAATACACTTCAAGCAGTGTACAGTATATAATGCAGTGCAGTCAGTGTACACAGAATATAATACAGTGTGTACAGTATATAATACACTTCAGGTAGTGTACAGTATACAATACAGTGTAGAGCAGTGTGAAAAAAATCCCCATCATGTCCGTAAGGCCACCAAGGAGAGGCAGACTCTCACAGGCCACTAAAAGAGGGCAAACAACCTCTGTGTCTACAGTAAAAAGTGGTGGTCATGGACATGGTGCATCCTCTGCAGGCGGGGCACGCTTGTTCTTTTTTTTTTGGCTACTGGCCATGTTATTGAGCCACAACATGCAGAAGAGTTGGTGGAGTGGATAACTAAGCCATCCTCATCCTCCTCATCCTCTGTTACTCCTTCTGTAGCCCCACCATCATGCACGGAGGAGTCACCAGAATTATTCAGTCATAGTGTCCGTTACATGCTGCTGGAGGATGTTCAGCAATTTGAATGCTCCGATGCTGGTTCCCAGATTGAGGAAGGGAGTAACGTGAGCCTAGAGAGAGGGGGTGCCACAGAAGGACAAGAAACTAGCAGTCATCTTCCCACAGCTGCAGCATACTGCCAAGTTTGCTCCAGTGACGAGGAGGTTACTGACTGTACTTGGGTGCCTGAGAGAAGAGAGGAGGAAAGTGAGGAGGAGGAGGCTCAACTCCAATGAAGCAGAATTTCCTCCAGGGGCAAGCTTTAGGGCAGCCACCCTGTTCACACCACAGAGCTCCACAAGTGCAGGACGCTACTGACTCCCTGCTGACTTCCAAGAGTTCATTGATGTGGGCTTTTTTCAACACATGTGCAGTTGATCACACTGTTGTTGTTTGCAATCTCTGTCTGAAGTGGATCAAGCGTGGCCAGAACACCACCCACTTGGGAACCGCATGCTTAACAAGACATATGACGACTTGCCATGCACTCCGTTGGCAACAGCGCCTGAAAGACCCACATATAAAAAAGCAGACTTCTCCCTGCTCCTCATCTGGGATCTCAACCCCTACTATACCTCAAGTCCTCTCAAAAACCTGCACTGAGAGGAATGAAGGTATAGCAATAGGTGCCACAAGTACTTGCATCAAATCTGCTAGCAGTACACCACCTGTTGATTTCAGCAGGCAAATTTTGCTACCCCAGTTACTGAACCATAAAAAAAATACTGTCCCAGCCATCCACATGCTCAGCGTCTAAATGCTAGCTTGGCCAAATTACTAGCTCTACAACTACTGCTTTTTAATCTGGTAGACTCTGCCCCCTTTCGTGAATCTGTGGAATGTGCTGTACCACAGTGGCAGGTTCCAAAAATAATTTACTTTTCACGTAAGGCCATTCTAGCTCTCTACCATCATGTGGAAGGCAATGATTTGGCCTTGTTGGACAGGGCAGTCAGCAGCAAGGTTCATATTACTGCAGGGATGGTCAGGGATGTTACCTTTCCTTCACGGCACACTGGGTAACTCTGCTGGCAGCTGGGAAGGATGCAGGACAGGGTTCAGCATTGGAGCTTGTTCCGCCACCACGCCTCCAAAAAGCTGGTGGTGATTCTGCCAATTCTGTCTGCTCCACCCCCTCCTCTTCTTCTTCCTCTATGGCTTCTTTTGCTGAATTGTCCTTTGAACCAGCAGTGCTCCCTAAGCATTCAAGGGGCTACACAAACAGTCAGGCTAAAATATGCCATGTGGTGCTTCAGTTGGTCTGTCTAGGGGACAGGAGCCACACTAGGGAAGAGATTCTGCCAGCTCTGCAGGGGCAGGCTCAGAGGTGGTTGACACCATGGCAGCTTGAGCCAGGAATAGTTGTATGCGACAATGGCACCAACATTCTCTCCGCCCTCCATCAGGGACACTTGACACATGTTCCATGCTTGGCACATGTCCTGAATTTGATGGTGCAGCATTTCTTGAGCAGGTACTCAGGCTTACAAGATCTTCTGTGGCAGGCCAGAAAAGTCTGTGGTAATTTCCAGAAGACATACAATGCCAGTGTTCGGCTGGCTGATATTCATGGAAATTCAACCTGCCCACCAACCACCTTATTTTTGACATGCCCACCAGGTGGAACTCAACATTGGCAATGCTGCAGCAGCTGCACACATAGCATATGACGTTAATGAGTACCTGTGTGAGTATGGCACCAGGACAGGCTCAGGGGAGATAGGCTTCTTTTCGCCACGCCAGTAGCTACTGATTAAGGATGCATGCAATGTCCTGTCACCGTTTGAGGAGGCCACAAGGATGGTGAGCAGCAACAATGTATCAGTGACACTGTCCCTCTAGTCTTCCTGCTGGAGTACACGCTTCATGGAATCATGGACAGGGTACTTGAGGCACAACAGCGGGAGCAAGAGGAGGACTTCCTTTCCACTCAAGGCCTCCTTTATGCAGATTCCATTCCTGCTGGGCTGCCAAGCACACAGGAAGAAGAGAAGAAGGTGGAGGATTGTGTCTGCATGGATGTAGAGGATAACATTCAGCAGTTTTCAAGGGATAGTTTTAAGTCCCCAGAAACCCAAGGAGTTGTACGTGGCTGGGAGGAGGTAGTTCCTAACAATGTCATCCTTAGTGACCCAGAGGACTCAGAATCTCATGCCTCTTCAAACATACACTGCATGGGCTCCCTGATTCTGCAAAGCCTGCAAAAGGAACCAAGGATTCGTGGTATCAAGGAAAGGCATCAGTACTGGCTGGCAACCCTTCTTGATCCACGTTACAAGGGTAAAGTTGCATAGCTCATCCTGCCTACTCAGAGGGAGCACAGGATGAAACATCTTCAGGACGCCTTGAAGAAAAGGTGGCCGGCTGACCGATGCCTTTAAACAATTCTTTAGTCCTCAGCGAACAGCAGGGCTGTTAGATTTAAGCAACCATCAGCAGCGTCTGCATTACTTAGTGCAAGAATATCTAGGGGCAAGAGTAGTCTTTGAGACCTTTCCAACTGAGCATCCACTGGGTTACTGGGTCTTGAGGATGGACCACTGGCCAGAACTTGCTCAGTATGCATTCGAGCTACAGGCCTGTCCTGCATCCAGCGTGCTTTCTGAACAGTCATACAGTGCTGCTGGAGGGTTTGTAATGAATTAAAGAGTGTGCCTGTCCACAGACTCCATTGATAGACTTACGTTTATCAAAATGAATCAGTCCTGGATCAGCAGCTATCAAGCCCCTGATGCTGATGTACAGTAACTGATTGAATTTGCTAGGGATCTGGGATCCCTTAAAGACTGCCTATGCTATTCTATTCCTGAATCTTGATCATACTAGCTTCCAACAATATTTTTGGTATAGGGCACCACCAACACCTACGGCCCAATTTTTCTGCACCTGTTTAACAGGTGCATGTCATTTCAATTTTTTTCACTTATTTTTAACAGCAGGGCCCATTCCTGCACCCAACAAGAGTAACTGTGAGAGGTTACAGTGTATAGGCACCACCAACACCCAAGGCTCAATTTTTCTGCACCTGTTTGACAGGGGCATGTAATTTAAATTTTTTCACACATTTTTAACAGGGCCCGTTCCTGCGCCCAACAAGAGTAACTGTGAGGGGTTACAGTGTTCAGGCGCCACCAACACACAAGGTCCAATTTCTCTGCACCTGTTTGACAGGAGCATGTAATTACAATTTTTTCACAAATTTTTAACAGATGGGCCCATTCCTGCACCCAACAAGAGTAATGCCCCGTACACACGATCGGATTTTCCTCCGGAAAATGTGTGATAGGACCTTGTTGTCGGAAATTCCGACCATGTGTAGGCTCCATCACACATTTTCCATCGGATTTTCCGACACACAAAGTTTGAGAGAAGGCTATAAAATTTTCCGACAACAAAATCCGTTGTCTGAATTTCCGATCGTGTGTACACAAATCCGACGCACAAAGTGCCACGCATGCTCAGAATAAATAAAGAGATGAAATCTATTGGCTACTGCCCCGTTTATAGTCCCGACCTACGTGTTTTACGTCACCGCGTTCAGAATGATCGGATTTTCCGACAACTTTGTGTGACCGTGTGTATGCAAGACAAGTTTGAGCCAACATCCGTCGGAAAAAATCCTAGGATTTTGTTGTCGGAATGTCCGATCAATGTCCCACCGTGTGTACGGGGCATTACTGTGAGGGGTTACAGTGTCAGGCACCGCCAACACCCAAGGCCATGTAATTTCAATGTTTTCACAAATTTGTTCCTGTGCCAACAAGAGTAACTGTGAGGGGTTACAGTGTTCTTGGTGACCTTGGGCCTGGGCTTGGGTGTAGATGGGACTCTCGTACAAACCACAGGGGTGTCCTGGACAGGAGGCACAGGAGGAGCAAGAGAGGACAGCAGGAGAGAGCACTGCCAGGCAAGTCTCCACGGAGAGGAACAGCTGGTCGCAGCCAGGAGGGCTGGTGAGTGACATGCACAGACCTGAGAGAACTGGGGAGGCACGCCTGAGAGGACTGGGAGGATACAGTCTGGGATGGATGCAGAGCCAGAGGAATGGACTATGGTGTCATGGGCAGTGGAGAAGGGCTCCTGCAGCCAGGAGGGCTGGCAGAGCCTGAAGATGGCTGACTGGGCTAAGTAGCCACATATAGGACAGCTAGCACCAGAGACTTTCTATCTTGCTACACTATAGGGGCCCGCGGTCCCTGCCTGTAAAGGGCAATTGCTGAGGCCTGGCTGAGACAGTGTCAGGCCTAACCATGCGGTGCTAGCTGTGCCTTGAAGCTCTTGCAAGTAGCGTGCTGGAGGAGCTGAGGAGTAATAGTCTGAAGTAAGAGTTGTGCTGGAGGAAGAGAGGCCTGTATATACCTGAGAGTACATAAGGTGTCCCGACTGATTGTTCTAAAACTCACCAATTATTTGTTCTAAAATTCACCAATTGACTGTTCTAAAATTCACCGGGCATCCCATACTTCCTATACCCTATCTAAGTTCAATCCCTCCAATAAAAATAAAAACAAAGCTACGGGGGTATATACGGGATATATATACTATACAGTATATATATATATATATATATATATATATATATATATATATATATATATATATATATATAATACAGTATATATAATACAGTGCAGGGTATATAGTGCAGTGCAGAGTATATAATACAGTGTATTGAAGTGTTTAAGGGGAACCCTATGACATATTTATGAAAAAAATGGCCCTTTGGATTTGGCATAGATTTTAAGGGGAACTCCATGCCAAAATTAAAAAAGAAGTTGGCGTAGGGTCCCCCCAAAATCCATACCAGACCTTTATCTGAACAAGCAGCCTGTCAGGCCAGGAAAGGGGGGGTGGACGAGCATGCCATGACCCTGGCAATTGGTTGCCAGGGTCTGCGGGTGGGGGCTTATCAGAATCTGCAGGTCCCCTTTAACAGGGGGACCCCCAGATCCCACCCCCCCATGTGAATGGGTATCGGGTACATTGTAACCCTAACCATTCACAAAAATTGTCAAAAAATAAAAACCACAACAAAGAGTTTTTGACAATTCCTTTATTAAAAAAAAAGTGTCCTGCGATGTCCATCCATCTTCAATCACGCCACCCAACAAATCCAAAAAATAGTAAAGATTAAAAAAACTCTGCCTTGATGGGAGGCCTCCCAGCGACTGCTGTCTATTGGCTTTGACAACCGTTATTTAGGCAAGGGAGGGGTCACCCAGTGATGTAACCGAGTGACCATGCCCGATGTCAGAGGGGGAGGGGTCATTCGGTTACAACAGCAGGTGACCTCGCCCTTGCCTATATAAGGGCTGTCGAAGCAAAAAGACAGCAGTTGCCGGGAGGCCTCCAATGGAGGCAGAGTTTTTTTGTTTTTGTTTTTTCTATTTTTTGGCTCCATCTGGCGGCGTGATTAAAGATGGATGGACACTTTTTTTTAATAAAGGAATTGTCAACAACTGTCTATTGTGGTTTTGACTTTTTGACACTTTTTTGGTGAATGGGTAGGGGTGCAATGTACCCGATACCCATTCACATAGGGGGGCTGTGGTATGGCCCGGGGGGGACCCTACGCCATTTTTAAAAATTTATCATCTATATTGCTGGGAACCGGCAAAACATTACAGCCATGAGCAGGTTTAGATGACATTTTTTCCTTTAGAAGTGTCATTATTGCTGCAACATTGTTATATACATCACACGGATGCACAACTTTACAAGCAGACTAAGGGGACCCCCAGGCATGATATTTAAAGGAATATTTAATTTTTATTGTTTCACTTTAAGCATTATTAAAATCACTGCTCCTGAAAAAAACTTTTTTTTTTGCATTGATACATGTCCCCTAGGGCAGTACCTGGGTCCCCATATACCATTTTTTGGCAATAACTTACATATAAGCCTTTAAAATAAGCACTTTTTATTTTTCATGTTCGTGTCTCATAGACTTTAATAGGGTTTGCATGTTCACTAGAACTTTTTGCCTATTTAAATGTGTTCTAGTTCGAACCAAACTAGGGGGTGTTACGTCCATCCCTATTCTTTATAACCCAGCAATACAGGAGAGTTTTTCCTATGGACGAATGATGCCCTGAGCCCGATCAGCTATATTCCAACTCCGTCAACTTGTAAACCCAGTAACTTGTTACAGTTCAGAGTATATAGTGCAGTCCGTGTAGTATATATAATACAGTTCAGAGTATATAGTGCAGTCAGTGTAGTATATATAATACAGTGCAGGTATATAGTGCAGTGCAAAGTATGCAATACAGTGTATTGTAGTGGTTAAGGGGAACCCTATGATAGAATTAAGAAAAAAAAACGGCGTGGGGTCCCTCCCCAAAATTCATACCAGGCCCTTTTGGTCTGGTATAGATTTTAAGGGGAACTCCTTGCCAAAATTAAAAAAAAAAAGTGTGGGGTCCCCCCCAAAAATCCATACCAGGCTCATTGGGTCCAGCATAGATTTTAAGGGGAACTCCATGCCAAAATGAAAAAAAAATTAGCGTGGCCCCCCCCAAATTCCATACCAGACACTTATCTGAGCAAGCAGCCTGGCAGGCCAGGAAATGGGGGGACGAACAAGGCCCCCCTCCTGAACCATACCAGGCCGCTTGCCCTTGTTGATGGGGACAAGAGCCTCTTCCCGACAACCCTGGCTATTGGTTGTTGGGCTCTACAGGCGGGGGGCTTATCGGAATCTGAAAGCCCCCTTTAACAAGGGGACCCTCAGATCCTGCCCCCCCATGTGGTCTGAGGGTGGGAGATTATTTTTCAGGTTCATCGGGCGGTGTGATAAAATTGAATTGACATTGCGCTACACTTTGGGGGGGAACCCCACCCTCCCCATATTAAGGGCATGTGGCCAGGTATGGTTCAGGAGGGGGCACTTGTTCGTACCCCCTATCCTGACCTCCAGGCTGCATGCTCAGATAAGGTTCTGAAGGGCCTGGTATGGACTGGGTGGGGGGACCCTACACCATTTTTTTCTTTATTTTTCATCTATATTGCATTTTTTTTTCTATTTTTCGGGTCACTCGGGAGATGTGATTGCGGGACAGGTTTTTTTTTCATTTGTTTAATAAAGGAATTATTAAAAACTGTCTATTGTGGTTTTTACTTTTTGACACCTTTTTTGCTGAATGGGTAAGGGTACAATTTACCCGATACGCATTCACATGGGGGGTGGATTTGGAGGCCCCCTTGTTAAAGGGGGCTTCCAGATTCCGATAAGACCCCTGCCCACAGACCACGAAAATAAATGGCCAGGGTTGTCGGGAAGAGGCTCTTGTCCCCATCAACATGGGGACAAGGTGCTTTGGGGTGACCTCCACCCTCCCCATGTTGAGGGCATGTGGCCTGATATGGTTCAGAACGCTTGTCCCCCCCTATTCTGACCTTCAGGCTGCATGCTCAGATAAGGGTCTGGTATGGATTTTAGGGGGGACCCCACGACAATTTAAAAAAAAAAAATTGGTGTGGAGTTACCCTTAATATCCATACCAGACCCGAAGGGCCTGGTATGGACTGGGGGGGACCCTACACCGCTTTTTTCCTTGATTTTGTATCTATATTGCCGGGAGCCAGCAATACATTACAGCTGCAAGCAAGTTTAAATGAAATTGTTTCCTTTAGAAATGTCATTATTGCTGCGGCACTGTTCTATACATCAAACAGATGTGCCACTTTACAGGCAGACCAAGGGAACCCCCAGGCTCGATATTTAAAATATTATTTAATTTTTATTGCTTCACTTTAAGTATTAAGTATAGCATGTGTGCTAGAACTTTTTGCCTGTTTGCAGTGTTCTGGTGCGAACCGAATCGGGGGGGTGTTTGGTCCATCCCTATTCTTACCCAGTGATACCTTACAGTTTGTCCTCTGGACGAATGATGCCCTGAGCCCGAGCAGCTTTATTTCAAATCTGTCAGCTTGTAAACCCAGTAACTTGTTAACTACGTTCCTATGAGGAACTCCAGACTAAGAAACACATCCCCAAACACCTTTTATGTCCTATATATGTCATCCTCCTTTACCTTAGGTAGGCCTACTAAATTCAAATCTGTTTGTGCTCATGACCCATATCAATTACATTTAACATCCTCTGTTTACAAAATCCTTCATGAAGACTCTCCACAGATCATCCTTTATACATCCATACATGGGAGCATATTCTTTAATGACCTATTTTTTTAAATCATTAAAAAAAAATGTGACTCCGCCTCTAAAACCTCATGTTTTGGGGTGCAGAGAGAGTCTACCTATGATGTTGTGATGTTTTAATACAGAACTCCTGAGATACTTCACAACCATAACTCAGTGACATTAGAGGTTTGTTGGAGACACGGTCATGGAATTAGCTCACAACACCAACATTTTTGGCAATGCTCCTGTTTCCAATCGTTTTAGGCTTCTATAATGTTTATTCTTCAATAAGTACTAAAAAAAAAGCCCTTCCCATTGGACCCTGTCCACTATTTATTAGGTTCACCCTTCGTTGGCATCACCAAACACTCTAAAAAAGTATTCTTGAATATTTTAACTGCTGCTAAGAGAGCCATTCCTCTGTGCTGATTATCCATAGATCTGCCGTCTCTATCCCAGCTACTGAATATCATTGTGGATATTAGGAGAATGGAATATCTTACAGCTGTAACCGCCAACAGCTTAACACAATTCAATAAAATATTGGGTTGCATGGGACTGATCTGAGTCTGGTCTTCTTACTCCCCCACTGGTCCCTTGATGACTATCTCACATCATCTTCTATTATTGGCATTTATCTATGCTGGCTAACATTGGTATTTAAAGTGATTAAATGATCACCTTGTAAAACAACCCATTCAGTTTAAAATAGAAATGAAAGACAGCACATTTTTGTATAGATATAAAAAACATTATAAATACCTTTTTCCTATTTTTATAAGTGATCACACTCCCTTCCTTCTCAGCTGCATAAGAGCTGGAGGAGGAGAAGCAGCAGCACATTGAGCTTCCTAGTGACAAGCTGTGTGGGGGTGGGGTGTCAGCACAAGTCTGATCATTGGAGGAGAGCAGACTGAGTTCTCAGCGCAGCTAGAGAACAGACCACGCTGAGCTCTGTGTGGTCAGTTTTTAATAGGAAAGCAAGGAGGAATGCCAGTGATTTCACACAAAGGAAGCAATTCAAAGAGAACAGGATACTTTCTCATATAAGTACTTGGTACAGCAGGCACATATTAGGAATATGAAATGTTGGGGTTGATTTACTAAAACTGGAGAATGCAAAATCTGGTGCAGCTCTGCATAGAAACCAATCAGCTTTTTAGGATTATTAGCAAGCTTAAAGGGTAACTCCAATTTCATGGGAAAAAAATAGCAAATAAGAAAAAATAATATAATGGCTACAATTGTGACACAAGTCATATTGTGATTGAATGTTATTAAAATGACCTTTCCTTTTCAATCTGTAGCTCTGTATTTTTCTGTAAAGTGCAATGCAATATGTCTACCTGGAGATGTTCTGTACACAGAAACTGGATGTGTTCTATACACACGCCCCCCCCTAGAACCATAATTTCCTGCTTGTGTGATTGGCTCACTGATTTTCCCAGAAGTCTACACAAAGATACAAGTCAGATTTTGGCATCCCCTGCAACAAAAATGTAATTTTTGGTAAGATACTAACAAGAGGAAATAATATCTAAAGAAATGCAGACCCAGCAATTTTCCTCATTAGAGGTCTGATTCTGCAGCAGCTAATTGATAATTATGAAACCACTCCCATTAGACTCACTCAGCACAGGGGCACAGAGGAACAAACAGTTATTTCTTCAAAATAACAAAAGGTAGGAATCTGCAACAACATTTGTTAAAATCCTTGCAATGTACATAAATCACTCAGAAGGGAATGTTTTTTTCTCAACAAAAGTGGATTTACACTTTAATTGAACAAGCTGAAGTTAGAAGCTGAATGGCTCTCCAGTTTTAGTAAATCAACCCCAATACAACTGTACAGTATAGCAGTTAAAGAAAAAACTTACTTTGAACAATAAGAGAAGATTGTATATTATAAGTGCCTTACATATAAGGTGATATTCTGCTTAACCACTTGCTGACCGCCGCACACACATATACGTCAGCAGAATGGCTCATCCAAGCAAGTGGGTGTACACGCACGTCCCTTTGAATTTGCCGCCTTGCGGGCGCGTGCCTGCGGTTCCCCCAAACTTCGTAGGCAGCCCGCGATCGTGAGACGGAGAGGCAGAACAGTGATCCCTGTCATGTCAGTGGTAGCCCATCCCCCCACAGTTAGAATCACTCCCTAGGACACACTTAACCCCTTGATCGCCCCCTAGTTTTTAACCCCTTCCCTGCCAGTGTCATGTATACAGTAATCAGTGGCTATTTATAGCTCTGATCGCTGTATAAATGTCAATGGTCCCAAAATAGTGTCAAAAGTGTCCGATGTGTCTGCCATAATTTCGCAGTCATGATAAAAATCGCAAATCGCTACCATTACTAGTAAAAAAAAATAATAATAATAAAAATGCCACAAATCTATCCCCTATTTTGTAGCCGCTATAACTTTTGTGCAAACCAATCAATATATGCTTATTGTCAGACCATCCTCAGGAATCAAGATAATATTTATTGCATATGCAAGAGAAATGAATTGCATTACATGTTCATGCAGTCATCGTCATTCCTGAAGAGAATACTGTGGTACATGTTTTTTTATAGGCCCTGGACACCCCCTTTCCTGTTTTAAAAATGCCCAGTCTTATGTATTTCATCTTTATTCTGAACACAACAGGAAAGGTGGAAGTATCCGTTTACAGACTTTCTTATCTACATTCACAATGGTTACAGGATACTGACTTGGAAAACTCCCCAAACCAACACAAAAATACAGGATGTATTCAAAAAATGCAAGTCTAAGCATCTTATCACTAAGCTAAATAATGCTGAGTCTAAGCATATTATTACTAATCTATAGCTAAGTTATAAATTATATCTAGGCCATGATAAACAAAATGGCGTTTTTCATAACTGACATTTAAAGTATAATTTCTCTAACAGTAATCCATCCATTTATATGAGCTACTTATTCTTGGTATTGATGTACTTTATGTCTCCATTTCCTGTGTTATTAATTACCTATTAAAAATACATTAAAAAAAGAAAGATCTGCCTGGCAAAACAGTTTTTCATCCAGATAAAGAGATCCTCCCAGAGCTATTCAGTCAGTCTTCTCCAAATTAATTTGGTCTAACAAACTACCCAGGCTTAAGCAAACAAACATTTGCTGTCCAAAAACTGAAGGGGGACTTTCTGTGCCCGACATTAAACTTTTCTACATGTACTACTTTCTCATTTAAATAGACTTGTTGATTGTGTCGATAACAAAATTGTGGGTTGCTATTGAGCAAGCATTTATATCCATTCTGTTACATACACCACCCTGCCACCCTTACACAATTTTAGACCCCACCCAACTCTCAAGTCCACCTAGACCTTAGCTAAAAACTTTTTTGTGAAAAAGTGAGCTATCTCTTACCCCTTATTTCAGAGACCAGCTTGTTTCAAGCTTAAAATTGTATTCACAATCATAAGTGGATCTCACTGGACACTTGGAGGCAGAGTCAGCTCTCCCACTTTCTAGTCTCACTCCCTCCTGCTACCCAATTGCTACCCAATTTCAGTGTCCTCTAAACTCCTTTGAGAGGGAATGTTCCCAAACAAGGCCAGCTAGATGTATTTTCTTCCTCTCATATAAGCTACTTCAGCAGGGCAACCTCTCCTCTCCTCTTCCCTTCTTGGCTCAATGGGAAAGAGACCTTGGCTGTGTTTTCACTCAGAGGGAGATGTCCAGGTTCTTTATTTTATGTACAAAATCTTCAATATGTAATAACTATCTAGAATTTAGATATAAAGACTTTCTGGTAATGTGCCCTCCTCCTTTTGGAGATGTGGCAACAGCAATGGACACATTCTCCATATTTTATGGTCATGTCTGAAGCTTGACAGGTTCTGGGGACATGTCCACTTCATAATGCAGCAATTTACTTACCACCAAACACCTAAATCCCCAAAATTCTTTTTGCTTCACCCTAATAACATTCCTTTGGTCACTCAGTCATGATCCATATAGTAAGTGCAGCTCCCACTTGGTTTGATAGAGTTAATAACATCAGTCTGATGGAGAATCTCACCAGTCACCTCATAAATACCACTTCAATATTTTGTAATACTTAGTTTTATTAGCAAGAATATAGAATTACTGATTCATACAAGTCTAGCCTCCTAACAAACTAGAGGCCTTGCCATCCTCCTCTTCCACCAAGCCACTCCTGCTAATCCACCACCACTCCCTCACGCACACCTTTCCCCTTTTTTTTCTTGTTGTCTTCCTTCTATGTTTCTTGCTTCCCTCTTCCTGTCCACCCCAGGATTGGCCCTCTGAGGAGCCCATATTACTCTTGTCTTCTCTTGTGACCCCTATGGAGTATAATGGAGTATAAGCATCTATGGTGCCCTTATCTAACTCTCGACGGTCCCAAGACTTAGCCCTCATTAGGCAACATGCCAAAGAGAGGAATTCAGTGGTCTGTACTGCAGAAACTGACTGATTTCTTTACTCCGGCTGGGGACCTGGAGTACCAAGATGGCGCTGACCTGGCCATGTGCATTGCAGCTGAGAATGATTTCTCTTCAGAGACCAGTGGTTCTGCATCCTCGGTATGTATTGCGATATGCCGTGCTACACCAAATGATAGTGAACTACCTCCCACAACAGCCCATCAACCCGCAGCCCTGCCAAATTTAAGAAAGCTAAACAAAGAGAACTGCAGGGGGAGGACACAGGCATGGAAGACAGTGTCCCTGGGCAATGTCTGCAGACTTCCCTGGAACAATTCTCCTCATCCTCTCAGCCTGTTTCTGTAGCTACTTTGACAGACATGTTGATCTCCCTAAGAGAGGCTCCTGTTAATGCTTCTGTACAAGACCTGCAACAGAGATTCTCTCATATAGAAAACAAAATTGATGATGTTTTTTCTACTCGTAATAACCTGGTGGATGTGTGCAAAGAAAATTTAAGCAAAATTGGCTTATATTGAAGACAGGCCCTCCAGAAAAAAAGCATTAAGTTCATCTGAGTGCTTAAATCCATTCCAGCATCAGTTTTAAAAGACTTCCTGCAACAGTTGCTAAGCACATTAGTCCCTGAAGCTTGGGATATTGAGTTGATCATAGACAGTGCACATAGATTGCCCAAACCATCTTTTCTCCCTGATACTGTGACAAGAGATGTATTGGCCAGGATACACTACTATCACATTAAGGTAAACGCCATGTAGGCAATGAGGAGAAATCCACAACTAACCAGGCAATTTGCGGATAATACCCTATACGCAGATTTATCGCAAGCCACTATACAACACAGAAGAAAACTCCTGATCACTAGTAATGGGACAAACACCCCCAGTTCAGTCCAGTTCACACCAGAATGCCTTAAAATGTTTGTTAACCCATTCATATAACTTTATTTAAGCCCCTCTGTGTCCTAATAACAAGTGTTCCTGTCAGTGTGTTTTATTTTAAAAAAGTCTCCTTTACTGTAATCACAGCAGTTCCTTGCAATCACGTCACTGGCCACCTCTCTCCTCTGCCCCACTGACAGATGCAGTGACAGGGCTGAGATTTCCCCACTGACATCAGCCAGGACACTAGAAGGAGAGGAGAGAGAGAGCCAGTCCGTCACGTGATCGCGGGGAACCGCTTTCAAATCCGGTAAAGGAGGCTTTTTTTAATAAAGCATACAGACAGGAGCACTTGTTATTAGGACACAGAGGGGCTTATATAATGTTTTAACAGTTATGAGAGCATCAGGAGCAGAGGGGGTGGGCACTGACACAGGGGCAGACAGGCAGAGAGGGGAGGGGGGAGGAGAACACAGGAGCACAGAGAAGGACAGGAGGGCTGTGGAGGACGAAGGCACGCAAACTGACCACGGTGTCAGGGTTCAGCAGCCATGATACATTGTGGTCAGTTTACAAAGGGGAGGGCAGAAACTGGCAGAATCAGCCAGGTATTAGAGGTGATACAGGGGGAAAAATGAAACAGCACAAGCACTGTGCTGCATAAAATGCTTTAAAGGGGCAGGATCTTTTTTTTTGGGTTACCAAACTCTTTAACAGAGAAAAAGTTAGGACCCAAGCCAAACTCTATTAAAGTCTAAGGGACCTGAACATGTAAAATCAAAAGTCCCCATTTTAAAGGCTTATATGCAAGTTATTGGCCATAAAAAGGGTATGGGGGTCAGGGTACTGCCCTGGGGGACATGTATCAATGCAAAAAAGAAAAGTTTAACCACTTCAGCCCTGGAAGAATTTACGACCCTTCCTGACCAGGCCTTTTTTGTGATATACCACTGCATCACTTTAACCGAAAATTGCGCGGCTGTGCGATGCTGTACCCAAACAAAATTGACGTCCTTTTTTTCCCACAAATAGAGCTTTCTTTTGGTGGTATTTTTTTTTTTTTGAAAATATATTTATTGAAATTTGGTGGTAAAAATATGAAATGAGGTACATGCATGGTAGTATTCATTACCGGTAATTTGAATATCATGACTTGTGTTAACATGGGTACGCATGAAACAGGGTGCGTGAATACTTGTTTTAAACTATATAACTTCAACCAAAAATATCAAAAGAAAGCTAAGTAGGATATATACTAACTTTGATCTCGAGTAGGTGTAGGGAGGTAAGTTGGGAGGTGGCAATAGGGGGAGAGGAAGAAGGGGGAAGTAGGGAGAGATGAAAGAGCAGGGGAAGAAGAAGGATAGAAGAAAGAAAGAGAGAAGGAGAGAAAGAAAGAGAGAGCACTTTGTATTGTAGCCCTTATAATATATTATCAATGTTCTAAGTTCATTTTTTTTTCATACCAATGTACCAAGGGAAGCCACAACTCATGCAGTCTGGAGTATGAGGGTTTACCTCGTGAGAGTAGTGACTCGTAAGTGTAGTGATTTTGCACTAATGCCAGTACTTCTGCACTGCAGGGGATTTCTATTGTTTTCCATCTTCTGGTTATTAGGAGTTTGGTGCCAGCAACACATGGGTGGTGATTAGTCTGAGCTTGAGTGGAATAAGTTCTATGGTTAGATTTAGGATGCTGAGTTGAGGAGTTAGGATGATGGGATATTATTGCAGTATATTTTGTAAAATGTTTTCTAACTCTGGCCATAGTTTCCTTATAGATGGGAACGACCACATAATGTGTAAGAGGGTACCTGTGAGATTGCACTCTCTCCAACAGTAAGATGAGGAAAGCGGCTGAAATTTTGCCAGCCGCTGAGGTGTTAGGTACCACCTCATCATGTTCTTTTGTGTTAATTCCCATAGGGAAGTGCAGTTAGTAGTTCTGTAGATTGTTTTTTTTATAGCTATTTGCCATTGCTGGTCAGTGAACTGGGTCTGCAGATTAAGTTCCTAATAAGTAATGGGTTTAGATTTGTGAAACACTGCCTTTTCTTGTAGTGTAGAGTAAAAGACGGAGGTCCCTTTGAAGTTTGTGTTGTCTGTGAACAGGAAATTCCAAATCTTAATAGGTAGTGTACTTTCCAGAATGGGATGTGCTGCTAGACATTGTTGAAATCTGTAATAGTTGAAGTAGTCTTTGGCGGGTGCATTGTAGTCTCTTTGAGTTTGAGAGAAGGGTTTGCCTGTTACCTTGGGTCGGAGTACTGCTATGTGGGTTGCCTGTTTCGATAGCCAGGTGGGTATGGTCAGGTCTGAAGACAGGAATTGAAGCACGTTCAGGGGTACTTGGACAGTCTTGGTCAACATGTGTGACCATTTGATGTAGTGTAGAGTTTTCCATGCTTTGATGGAAGCTCGAATGGTTGGGGAATAGTGGGTCAGATGTGGCTGTCTGGAGAAAGTACTAAATAACCAGTCTTTAAAGTTATTCCCTGGTGTCAGGTTGTTTTCCAATTCGCCCCAGAGTGTGGTAGGCTTTGTGGACATCCAGTCTTTTAGTTTAGAAGTATAGTAGCTAAGTAATAGTCTTTCAGGTCGATGTAACCCATTCCATCTTCAGTTCTGTGCTTGATAAGTTTGGCATGATTACTCCTGGGTTTTTTCCCTTGCCATACGTAGTGACTTATTATGGAATGGAGTGAATGTAGCTATGAATGGGAAAGTGGTAGTGGTAGTGTTCTGAATATGTACAATATTTTGGGCAGGACTAGCATTTTAAATGCTGCTAGATGCCCTGACCATGAAAATTCATGTTTGGACAGTTTGGTTGTTTCTTTTATGCCCTGTACACACAATAGGATTTTCAGATGGAAAATGTGTGATAGGACCTTGTTGTCGGAAATTCCGACCGTGTGTAGGCTCCATCACACATTTTCTATAGGAATTTCCGACACACAAAGTTTGAGAGCTTGCTATAAAATTTTCCAACAACAAAATCCATTGTCGGAAATTTCGATCGTGTGTACACAAATCCGACGCACAAAGTGCCACGCATGCTCAGAATAAATTAAGAGACGAAAGCTATTGGCTACTGCCCCATTTATAGTCCCGACATACATGTTTTACGTCACCGCGTTCAGAACGATCGGATTTTCCGACAACTTTGTGTGACCGTGTGTATGCAAGACAAGTTTTGAGCCAACATCCGTCGGAAAAAATTCATGGATTTTGTTGTCGGAATGTCCAATCAATGTCCGACCGTGTGTACAGGTCATTAGAAGCATTTATTTGGCTTCACCATAGTTAGTGGTGAATAGACTTCTTGTAGATTTAGTGAGGGTGATTCTTAGATATGTGATCCCCTTGTCTGTCCAGGGATAAGTAAAGCGGTTTCTAAGTAGATTGCTAGTCACTGCATCTAGACCTAGATCTAGTATATAGGATTTATTTTCATTCACCTTATAATACGATACAGTACCAAACCTGTGCAACAATTGATGTACCAAAGTCAGGGAAGACAGGGGGTTAGTGATCATAATTATCACATCGTCAGCGAATAAGTTTATTTTGTTCTATAGATTCTATTTTAAAGCCAGTGATTGCTGGGTTTGCTCTTATATGCTCTGAGAGTGGTTCCATCATGGGATTAAAGATAAGTGGCGATAGCGGGCATCCTTACCGGGTACCATTGGTGATTTGGAATGGTTTGGATAGCAGTTCAGAAGTGTAGACTTGGGCAGTTTGGGTAGAATATAATGCTAGTATAGCTGACAGAATATTTCCCTGAAAGCCGAATTTGCAAAGGGTCGCCTTTAGATAAGACCAGTGAACTCTGTCAAACTCCTTCTCTGCATCCAAAGAGAGGAGCAGAGAAGGCGTCTGAGATGCTTCAGCCATGTGAATCAAGTTTATAATTCTGCGTGTAGCATCGAATGTTTGTCTCCCTTTCATAAATCCTGATTGATCTCTATTAATCAACATCTCTATTAATCAACATGGGCATAAGTTTAGTAATCTTGTGGCTATAAGTTTTGCGTATATTTTTGTATCTACATTGAGGAGAGATATGGGCCGAAAGTTTTGTGGAGAAGTGAGGTCTTTCCCTAGCTTCGGTAATGTGATGATCAATGCATTTAACATTTCCTGTGGCAGACAGGAGAAAGAGGCTGTGTCATTACAGACCCTTGACAAAAAGGGTGATAATACCGATCCAAACTGCTTGCAATACTCGCCAGTGAGGCTATCCGGGCCAGGAGATTTGTTAGAAGGTAGGGCAGCTATGATTGTCATAATTTCTGGTGGTGTGAATGGTGCATTTAGTGTAGTGAGTTGTTATTGTGTTATTTTGGGGAGGTCTATTTCTTGTAGGAATGCTTCTAGATCGTGTGTGGAAGGTTATGTGGTAGAGGGATCATCTTTCAGGTTGTACAGGTTACTATAATAGAGGCTGAACGCATCAGCGATAGCTTTTGGTTCTAGTAATTTTTTTGTGTGGTTGGGTGATAAAGATGCATGATTTTGGATTTGGCATAATGTCCTTTTAATCTGGTGGCCATAGCTTTTCCTGCTTTATTGCCTGTGGAATAATGCATAGCTTTAAAATGGGTTTGGGCTTTTTCAAATGTGTCTAATAGATGTGTTCTTAATTCTTGTCTAAAATGGTTTAATTCAGTTTTTAGGGCAGGGTCTGGAGAAGTTTGGTTTTGCGTCTCTAATGTTTTAATATTAGAGGAAAGTGTGTCTAGGCTCTGTGATCTCTTCCTCCTCTCTCTTGCACCCACTTGCATAATGATCTCCCTTATGAATGCCTTATGGGCATTCCACAGAGTGGTGATAATAGATACAGTCCCTTCGTTTAGTTTGAAAAATTCTTCCAAGTTTTTCTGGATATAGGCTGAGTGATCCGGCGAATGCAAGATCCGGGGATTGGCTCTCCAGATCTGTGGGCGAGTCCTGGCTGGTATGTCAACCGTTGTAATGGTGATCGGTGCGTGGTCGAACCATGTTATGGTGGATATATTTGATTCAGTTATTTTGGGTAAAAGCCATTTATCTACCAAAAAATAGTCAATCCGTGTGTACGAGTTGTGGTGATGTGAAAAAAAGAGTAGTCCCGCTTGGAGGTGTGGTGACACCTCCAAACGTCATAGATATCATTTGACCTTATAAAGGAACCCATAGGGGACAAGAGTCTGCTGTTGTGTGAGGAGGTGTCAATGGTGTTGTCTGGTATGTTGAAATCTCCACATAGAATGAGGTGGCCATGACGGAAAACATTAACTTGTTTCATCAGCTTTTTTAGGAATCTGATTTGGTTAGAGTTGGGTGCGCAGATATTTACTATTGTATATCTGATGTTATTTAGGGTGCAGTCAAGTGCAAGGTATCTACCTTCATCATCTACTAGGCTATTGTGCAGGGTGAATGCAACTGAGTTTTTAATCACTGTCAGAACTCCATTTTTCTTTAAAGGTCCAGAGGCCTGGAATATTTGGGTAAAGTGTTTATTGGTGCATACTGGTTCTGCTTTCAGCATAAAGTGGATACACAGCACATCACTATGAGAGTCTTGTGAGGTGCGCCACAGATTTCTGCTTAGCTGGATGGTTAACCCTAGCATTAAGTGATAGGAATTTTGGCATCTCGGGTATAGGAGTGCAGGTGTTGTGTGGGGTAAGTGTTTTTTACAGTTAGGTGAGTGTTTTTTCTCGTTCAGAGGAAGTTGGATGAATTTTTCCTGATGATAAACAGGCTCGTTGAGGAGTTGTTGAGAGTTCTTGGCTGACCTGTCTCCTGTGCTCTTAGAAAAAAAGAAGGTGGGTAGGGAGGTATAGGATAGACTGTGGTTAAAACAGTAGTAACAGTAGAGGGTGAGTGATAACAAGGATCAGCAGTGCGCTTTGCGACTGCTGGAGTTTGTGGGGGTAAAAGTTCGTGAACTATCTGCTGCGAGCAGGCACCGAGATGGAGTGCATTACAAGTGTATCTTGTGTGAGTGGATTAGCACCACTAACCTGGTACTGATTGCGGTAGTTGTTGGACGGCTGTTATTAGAGGTGTGTTCCTTCTGGTGGAGAATTGGCCTTGTTTGCATCATTTTTTTAGGTATAATTCCCCAAGTGCGTATCATTTGAATTCCCTCCTCAACAGTATTTATATTGTGCTTCACCCCATTTTTGTTCACAATGAGCTTGGTCGAGAATCCCCACTGGTAGGGAATCTTGTGATTTGATGATGGTGTTCAATTGGCGCCTTTGTTGGCGAGTGTATTGGGAGATATCTGCATAGAATTGCAGCTTCATATATGGTTCTAGTAGCTGCCCAAGATGTCTTGCTTTGGCTAGGAGCATGTATTTTGTGTGGTAGAAGTGGACTTGCATTAGGCCATCCCTAGGAGTCCCAGCGGGAAGGTGTGGAGGTTTGGGAAGGCGGTGTATGCGGTCTATAATAGTTTCCATTGGGGAAAAGTCAGGCAGGAGTGTAGATATTAACTTCCTGGCGTAGGGGTTGAGATCTGGTGGTAGAATTGATTCATTTATGCCCCTTATTTTAACATTGTTACATCTGGACCTGTCCTCCAGGTCCACCATCCTGGCTCTGTCCCAATGTTCTTCTTGAGTATGGTTGTGGGCATCAACCAGGTCATTAACCGTTTCAGTCATGGCAGTCATGGTCAACTTTCTGATTTCATCTTTAAATTTTGTAAACATAAAGGATAAGTCATTATGCAACGAGCTGTGACGTGACATAAGCATTTCCTTCATGGTGGTATCTAGAAATGGCATGTTAGAGGTAGGAAATGCTGCTATTGGGGATGGCTGGGCCTGCTGTGTGAGGAGAGTATCCAGAGCAAGGCTTACTTCATGAAGCTGTGGTCCAGAATCTAGGCGCATCTGCACTTTAGCAGGGCTGTTACTGACCGAGGATGATTGTGGTGTTGAAGGGGAGGTTGGAGGATCATCTGATGGGGATATTTCAGCTCCGTCTGCATCAGGGAGATCAGTATATGCAGCGGTGCTGTGTGATGATTAGCCTCGGGCGCCATTTTGGATTCGTCCTCCGGGTGGCACTGTGAAGAAGTCTGTCAGCTTCTTCAGTTTTTGGTACTCCTTTCTTTTCCGGGACGATCCGGGTTGGTGCACCAATGTGTGGGGGTCATTTGTTGCCATCCTGTGACGGTAGGTTAGCGGTGCCTTGTTCAATTCTCCATTCGGTGCTGGAGCTGTCTGTTCAAGCGTCCATACTGCTTGGCGGTAGCCACGCCCCCTCCTTTTGGTGGTATTTGATCACCTCTGTTTTTTTATTTTTTGCGCTATAAACAAAAGAAGAGCGACAATTTTGACGAAAACACAACATCCCAAATTAAAAAAATTTAAAAATGTTCTCAGTTTAGACTGATATGTATTCTTCTACATATTTTTGGTTAAAAAAATTGCAATAAGTGTATATTGATTGGTTTGCACAAAAGTTATAGCATCTACAAAATAGGGTATAGATTTATGACATTTTTATTGTTTCGTTTTTTTACTAGTAATGGCGGTGATCAGTGATTTTTATCAGGACTGCGATATTGCTGCAGACAAATCTTTTGACAGATCTTTGGGACCAGTGACATTTATACAGCGATCAGTGCTATAAAAATGCACTGATTACTGTATAAATGTCACTGGCAGGGAAGGGGTTAATACTAGGGGGAGATCAAGGGGTTAACTGTTTTCCCTAGGTGTGTTCTAACTGTGGGCGGGATGGGACTGACTGGGAAGGAGAGAGATTGGTGTTCATAACTAGTAAATATACACATACGATCTGTCTGCTCTCCCCTGAGAGAACCGGGATTTGTGCCGGGCACTCGCATCTGCTCCCGGGAGACGCTGTGGGCATGCGTGTTCCTCCTGCAGCGTCTTAAATGGCCAAGATACAGCTTTGATGGCTCACTCAGGGGATCTAACCTGCTGCAGTATAACTGCGGCGGCTGGTCGGAAACCGGTTAAACATATCGTTTTAAAGGAGCAGTGATTTTAATGATGCTTAAATTGAAACAATAAAAATGAAAAATTCCTTTAACCACTTCCCGCCCAGCCTATAGCAGATTTATGGCCGGGTGGTGGTTCAGTTATCCTGACTGGGCATCATATAACGTCCAGCAGGATAATATGCCACCGCGTGCCCGTGGGGGTGCGCATCGCGGCGATCGGTGGAGCGGTGTGTCAGTCCGGCGGAGGCTCTTTACCATGTGATCAGCCGTGTCCAATCACAGCTGATCATGATATCAATAGGAAAAGTCATTGATCGGCTTTTCCTCACTCGCGTCTGACAGAGGTGAGTAGAGGAGAGCTGATCGGCGGCTCTCCTGACAGGGGGGTCTGCGCCAGGTATGTATCCCATGGCCATCCACATGTGCAAATTATGCCAGATCTGTGCCAATCAGTGCCCACAAATGGGCACTGACTGGCACCATTATATATCAGTGATGCCCAGCAATGCCACCCATTAGTGTCATCAGTGCCACCCATCAGTGTCCATCGGTGCCACCTGTCAGTGCCCATCCATGCCCATCAGTGCCCACCTATAAGTGCCCATCAGTGCCCATCCATGCCACCTATCAGTGCCACCCATAAGTATCCATCAGTGCCACCCATAAGTACCCATCAATGCCACCTATGAGTGCCCATCAGTGCCACCTATGAGTGTCCATCAGTGCCGCATACCAGTGCCACCTATCAGCGCCCATCAGTGCCACCTATCAGTGCCCATCATCAGTGCCCATCAGTGCCACCTCATCAGTGTCTTCTCATTGGTGCCACCTCATCGGTGCCCATCAGTGCCTCCTTATTAGTGCCCATCAGTGCAGCCATATCAGTGCCCATCATTAAAGAAGAAAACGTACTTATTTACAAAAAATTTTAACAGAAACAAAGAAAAACTTTTTCGGTCTTTTTTTATTTGTTGCACAAAAAATAAAACCACAGAGGTGATCAAATACCACCAAAAGAAAGCTCTATTTGTGGGAACAAAATGATAAAAAATGTGTTTGGGTACAGTGTTGCATGAAAGCGCAATTGTCATTCAAATTGTGACAGCGCTGAAAGCTGAAAATTGGCCTGGGCAGGAAGGTGTCTAAGTTCCTTTTATTGAAATGGTTAAATATAGTGCTTGGGGGGTCCTCTTAGTCTGCCTGTAAAGTGGTGCATCTGTACAGTGTATAGAACCTACTGCAGCAAAACTGACATATATAAAGAAAAAAAGACATTTAAATTGACTCGCGGTTGCAAGTTATTGCTGAGAGCAAAAGTGAGGCAAAAGCCCTAAGGGCGAAAAACAGAGAGAAAGGTAGAAGGGAGAGGTAAGGTGAATGGGAGGGGTAGTGAAGTAAAGGGGGAGTATGAGGCTGAGGAGAGGGGGCCAGGGATGGGGGAACAGTAGATAGAGGGGAAGATGGGGGGTGACACAGTTGGGTTGAGTAAGCGGATGGTCACATATTAATAACACAGTTGGGGTAACTTACGAGAAGGGTGAGAGGTCCAAGTGGACCATAGAGAGGTACATTTTTTAAGAAGGTGTGCTTTGGCAAACATAAACTCAGGCAAGGCATGTTCATTCAGAATTTAAGTAGTGGTGGCAATGTCAGGGGGTGTACCTTGCTTCCATTTCCTGGCTATTGTGAGTTTAGTTGAGATGAATATGTGAGTTAAGATGGCTTGTAATTTTGGAGGCCTGGAGTTCAGTCCTATTCAGACCAGGGCCAGGGTCTGGGTTATGTGGAAATTTAGTGATGGAGGAGGCTAAGGCAAACACTGAAGTCCAGAAAGCTGTAACTTTTGGGCAGAACCACCAGATGTGTATAAGCAAGCCAGTATGTCCACAGTTCTGCCAACATTGTGGGGAATGGTCAGGGTAGATAGATGTTAGTTTATCTGGAGTGAGATACTAATTATGTAGAAGCTTTTGGGAGGATTCACAAAGAGAGACATCTGGAGTATTTAAGAGAAAGCCATGAGGCTGTGCGCCATTTGTTGTGATCAGCTGAAAACTTGAATACTCATTCCCAGTAGATCACTAAGGGAACTTTCTGCATACAGGGGCCGGAGGTGAGTAAAGTATAGGCAGATGAGATTCACAGTCGGAGGTTTGAAGGGGTGTCTATCAGGGAGAGGAATTTTCTCGAGATGTCTACGATGAGAATGGAATGAACTTTTGAAAAGCGTGTCTTGCTTGAAGATACTTCAAGAAGGTGGAAGTTTTCAAGAAGTATTTGGTGCTGAGCTCCTGGAAGGAGAATAGACCATTGCAGGAAAGAGTTGTAAGATGTTGTGGATTCCAGCGTGGTCCAAATCTGCTAGAAAAGTCTCTGGGATCAGTAGCTCAAGGGATCTCAGTTGAAGGGAGTGAAGCGTTTGTTGTGAAGGGCCTTGGCACAATTTAACCACTGAGTTCCATACTTTGACAGTCGCTTTGACAGTGTTCAGAAAATGTGTTGGGGGAGTTTGTTGGAGCCAGGTTTCCCCCAAAAGATGCTTTAAATCGGATTTTATAGCAGCAGATTTGATTTCCAGGGCAGTCTTAGAGTTGAAGACCACCACTGTCTTGAATGGGAGAGAATAGTTGCTTTATTGAATATAGAATAATAACATTGGGAGCCCCCATTCCAGCTAATTTAGTTGGCATGCACAAAATCTCTTTTTGAGGCATGGCTTTTTAGAGTCCCAGATGAAATTCTGCACAATGGTCTGGATCCATCTGAGCTATACTTGGGAGTAGGGGAGAGGCAAATTTCGAAAGAGGTACAAAACATGCGGTATTAAAAACATTTTTGATAAGGATATATGACCTGCCCATTAGGCAACTCCAGATCTGAGTGTAGAGCATTTTTTTTTTGACATGTTGCTTAGAGTTGAGAAGTTGAGGGCTTGGATCTTAGAGGCTGGAGAAGTGAGCTGAATTCCTAAGTGCGATGACTTATAAAGAGGGTCCCACAAGAAGAGAGCGCCGCCCACAACTTTTTGCTTAAGCTGTGGTGAGAGGCCAATAACTAGCATGTGGGATTTTAAATTATTAAGGAAATTAAGGAAATATAAGGAAATTAACCTGAAGTGGTCCAGCAGAGCACAAAGGGGAGGAAGGGATTGCCAGGGTTTCGTTAGAAGGATGAGGATGTCATCCGCATATAAGCTGATTTTATGTTGTGTTGCGTTTACAGTTAAACCTGAGATTGAGGGGTTAGACCTAATGTGTTCAGCCAGAGGTTCCATGATTAACCACTACAATACCAGGCACTTATACACCTTCCTGCCCAGACCAATTTTCAGCTTTCAGTGCTCACATTTTGAATGACAATTGCGCAGTCATGCAATGCTGTATCCAAATAAAATTTATATAATTTTTTTCCCACAAATAGAGCTTTCCTTTGGTGGTATTTAATCACCTCTGGGGTTTTTATTTTTTGTGCTACAAATGAAAAAAGAACTAAAATTAAAAAAAAAAAAGTTTTTCTTTGTTTCTGTACAAAACTTTGTAAATAAGTAAGTTTTTGATGGGCACTGATGAGGCAGGACTGATTAGCATTGATGAGGTGGGACTTATATGTGGCACTGATAAGCAGCACTGATGGGCACTGATAGGTGGCACTGATGGGTGGAACTGATGGGCAATGATAGGTGGCACTGATGGGCAATGATACAGTAGGTGGTCTGGAGGGCACCTATAGGTGGCACTGATGGACACCACTGATAGATGGCACTGATCAGAGGTGCTGGCAGGCATTACAGATGGGCACAGAGTGCCATCCCTAATGGGCAATGATTGCCATCCCTGGTGGGCTTACCTGGTGGCCATGGGTGAATCCCTGGTGGTCATGGGTGGGCATCCTTGCTGTCCATGGATGGGCATCCCTGGTGGTCATGGGTGGGCATTCTTGCTGTCCATGGGTGTTCATCCCTGGTGGTCCTGGTTGGGCATCCTCGGGGGGCTGCACTGATAATTAATCAGTGCAGACCCCTGTCATGAGAGCAGATGATCGGCTCTCCTCTACTCACATCTGTCAGCGTGAGTGGAGGAAAAGCCCATACACAGCTTTTCCTGTTTACACTGATGAGATGCGATTGGACATGGCTGATCACATGGTAAAGAGCCTCCAATAGAGGCTCTTTACCTAGATCGGAGATGTGGTGTGTCAGACTGACACACCACATCACTGATCGCGGCTTATTCTGCTGGACGTCATATGACGCCCAGTCAGGATAACTGAACCACTTCCCAGCCATCATTCTGCTATAGGCCGGGTGAAAAGTGGTTAAGGAAAAGATTACAGGGGAGAGCGGGCACCCTTGCCTCATTTCATTTGTGATAGGGAAGGAGGACCACATAAATCCCTAGGTCCAGACTTTGGCAGATGAATGAGAGTACAGCATTGTTATGGTTGCAAGTATGCAACCTGATATTCCAAACTTAGAGATGACCGCTTTCATGTAGGACCAGTGTACCCAGTCAAAGGCTTTCTTTGCATCGAGTGAGAGAAATAAAGAGGGAGTTTTATAATGTTCAACCCATTGGAATAAGTTCACAATGTGTCTAGTGCCATTCAACATTTGGAACATGTAAACAAACCCGACTTGATCTGGGTGAACCAAATGCGGTGTTATGCCAACAAGACATAGTGCTTTAAGTTTGGCATATATTTTGATGTCTGTGTTCAACAGAGATATGGGGCGAAAATTGGCTGGATCCTCCATTTATTTCCTAGGCTTGGGGATAGTGAAAATAATGGATTCTAGGAACTCAGGAAGGCAAAATCCTTTGTCTGCAATGTGGATTTAACTGTTATGCCCTGTACACATGGTCGGATTTTCCGATGGAAAATGTGTGATAGGACCCTGTTGTCAGACATTCCGACCATGTGTGGGCTCCATCACACATTTTCCATCGGAATGTGCGGAGGTTTAAAGATCCTGTGGGCCCTATTAATAAGTAGGTCCTGATCAGACAAAGAGGGTACAAGGATCTTTTTAGGAATACCCCAGATTTTTATGTTGCTTCTGCGAGAGCGATCCTCAAGATCTGCCACCTTAGATTGATTGCGTTGGAGCTCAGTTGCCTGTTTGCAGTGAACATCAACCAGCTCATTGTCATCTATAGTCATCTATAGCGGAATGTCACACACTCTGCTTGAGTGCTTTTGTCATATACCGCTTCCTCCAGTCTGAATATAGATATTAGATATTATAGCCGCATATTACAACAAACTAGGCAGGACTCGTTTGGCTGCAAAGCTGGAACTGTTTTTTTGAACAAGAATACAGGCTTTTATACACTTGAGAAGGAGGTTCCCCCTCCTTCTCAAGTGTATAATGGTCAGTTGGCAGACTGGTTGGTGAGTTGAGCTATGGAATGTTCTGTTTTGTCTTTCATGTGATAGCCCTTCCCTGTGCTCCTTGCTGTGAAGGCCAGTTATAAGTGGGGGCAGGGGCCATTTGTTTGTTATTGGTAAATGTTGGTCTGGGGACACACTGTACACTTTTGCTGCCATTGTGCTCTTGCTGGGTGTCCAGTGTTCTCCTGTTCCTTTAAGGGGGATTTGGCTGCCTCCAGGCCCACCTGCCCCTCATCTATCCATTTAATGCATGTGCTTCCATTGTTAGACGCTTATAAATTCAGTATTGTTAGGACTGCAAGCATACACAGGGTGCCATGAAGAGGCCTTGCAGCTTATGCATGCATTTGCAAATGCGTGCTAACTAAACCCCTGTTTTTAACGCAGACTGTTGGACAGGTTAATTTGGTCAGTTGGCAGACTGGTTGGTGAGTTGAGCTATGGAATGTTCTGTTTTTGTCTTTCATGTGATAGCCCTTCCATGTGCTCCTTGCTGTGAAGGCCAGTTATAGGTGGGGCAGGGGCCATTTGTTTGTTATTGGTATATATTGGTCCGGGGACACACTGTACACCTTTGCTGCCATTGTGCTCTTGTTGGGTGTCCAGTGTGCTCCTGTTCCTTTAAGGAGGATTGGGCTGCCTCCAGGCCCACCTGCCCCTCATCTATCCATTTAATGCATGTGCTTCCATTGTGGAGACGCTTATAAATTCAGTATTGTTAGGACTGCAAGCATACACAGGGTGCCGTGAAGAGGCCTTGCAGCTTATGCATGCATTTGCAAATGCGTGCTAACTAAACCCCTGTTTTTAACGCAGACTGTTGGACAGGTTCATTTGGTCATTTGGCAGACTGGTTGGTGAGTTGAGCTATGGAATGTTCTGTTTTTGTCTTTCATGTGATAGCCCTTCCATGTGCTCCTTGCTGTGAAGGCCAGTTATAGGTGGGGCAGGGGCCATTTGTTTGTTATTGGTATATATTGGTCTGGGGACACACTGTACACCTTTGCTGCCATTGTGCTCTTGTTGGGTGTCCAGTGTGCTCCTGTTCCTTTAAGGAGGATTGGGCTGCCTCCAGGCCCACCTGCCCCTCATCTATCCATTTAATGCATGTGCTTCCATTGTGGAGACGCTTATAAATTCAGTATTGTTAGGACTGCAAGCATACACAGGGTGCCGTGAAGAGGCCTTGCAGCTTATGCATGCATTTGCAAATGCGTGCTAACTAAACCCCTGTTTTTAACGCAGACTGTTGGACAGGTTCATTTGGTCATTTGGCAGACTGGTTGGTGAGTTGAGCTATGGAATGTTCTGTTTTTGTCTTTCATGTGATAGCCCTTCCATGTGCTCCTTGCTGTGAAGGCCAGTTACAGGTGGGGCAGGGGCCATTTGTTTGTTATAGTTACCCCTTCATTAGTGGCAGAATTACAGAAGTGTAGAATGGAGCTCAAATAACTTCTAGTTTATGGACATGAGACATGACCTAATCGTTTGAAAGTATCCCAATGATTATACAGTAACAAAGCTGGGAAAGTACTTGCCCGCCAAATCCAAGCACGAAAGGCTAAATCAAAATTGGCCCATTTAATTAATCCTATAAAAGGCACTAAAGTGTATCACCCCAAGAAAATACTGTATTTATCGGCGTATAACACGCACAGGCGTATAACACGCACATTCATTTTAAGAGGGAAGTTCAGGAAAAAAACTTAAATTTTTAATAAGGAACTTTGAAGCAAAATAAGGGTCAGTGCCCATCTGCAGCCTCACCATTGCCATCAATGCAGCCTGATCAATGCCCATCTGCAGCCTCACAAGTGCCATCAATTCAGCCTCATTAGTCCACATCAATGCAGCCCCACCATTGCCATCAATGCAGCAGCCTCACCACTGCCATCATTGCAGCAGCATCACCATTGCCATCAGTGCAACCTGATTGATGCCCATCTAAGCCTAGAGGGGACAGGGAGGGGGGCGGGACGAGCGCCGACAGATTACATACAGTGAGAATCTCCTATGATAGACAGAACAGTGGTCCAATGGTGGCCCAGGAGACGGGACTTTCTATTACAGAGGCCGCCAAGTAAACAGGAGATACTCAATGTATGTAATCTGACGGCGCTCATCCCGCCCCCCTCCCTGTCCCTTCCGAGGCAGCTAAAATTGAAGTTCTGGCGTATAACACGCACACGCTATTTGCACCCGATTTTCAGAGTGAAAAAGTGCGTGTTATACGCCAATAAATACAGTAGTTAATTCCTTCAAGGACTATTACAAGGCCCTTTTTAATCTAGATCTAGATTCTAATACCCTTCAACCTTCCAATGAGGGTATAGCAGCCATCTTGGGCTCAGTAAAACTCTCAACTCTACACCTGTTGGTGCTAGAACACTTAAATGCCCCCTATATTTCTGATGAGATTCTGAGGACTTTGGCATCAAATGAATCCCCTGGTGCCAATGGTCTCTCAGCAGGATATTACAGAACATTGCAGGATGTATTAGTTCCTCATTTAGGAGAGGTTTTTAATGCAGCAGCATCCTCTGGTTCATTTCCAATAGAAATATTCAAGGCCTTAATTGTTACACTACCAAAACCAGGAAAAGAGCCTGATGCACCACAAAATTTTAGGCCTACCCCATTCTAAATATAGACCTTGTGTTTGTAGCGGTCAGATCAAGAGAGGAGAGAGGTGGCCGGTCACGTGAGCGCCGAGCGGCGCTATAAAATAAGGTATATAGTGGCTTATTTAAAAAAAACCACATACATTGGGGCACATTATTTAATGTATTAGAGGGGATTGTAGAAAGAAGACTCAGTGGCTTAACAACTGCTTTAAGGTCTACGCAAAAGTTATTACTGACCAAATTGCCGAAGTGCCCCCGGATTTGATAGCCCCAGACCAAGTTGGGTTTGTGAGGGGAAGACAAGCACCAGATGGCATACATACAGTAAAACACAGTCTTTCTTGCATTAGTTACAGAAAAGGCTTTTCATAGGGTCCATTGGGGGTATCTTCAGGCTACATTTCTCAAATTTGGATTTGGATGATTCATCCTGTCAACTATTGTAGCTTTATATATGAATCTGACTGCACAGGTTTTCACTTCCTCGGTACTCTATGATGCCTTTGCTATTACAAATGACACCAGACAGGAATGCCCTCTCATTTGCGGAGACTATTAGGTCTGCCACATACATATTGGGTATTCAAATCTCTGGCAAATCTCATAAGTTCTGCCTTTTTGCCAATAATGTGATTTTGACACTATTAGGAGAGGTGTCATCCCTGTCTGGAGTGAACAAGGTGATTGAAACCTTTGCAACAATCTCCTACTATAAAGTCAATATATCAAAATGCCATGCAATTACAAAAAATATTAATAGTACCAGTCATGCTAAACTGAAAGCCTTATTTCCGTGCTATTGGCAATCTGATCTCAAGGAATCCAAATAACTAGTCATTACTGTTAAAATGATACTCCAGGTAAGATGTATTCTCCCAGCACTTTACTTTCACTGAGACTCCTGATCACCTGTGACCTTTATGAAGCCTTTGCACAAGCCTAAGGTCTTCCTAGTGCCCCAGTGTTTGTGCTCTAGTATATAAGTTGCTGTTGATAGTGACCATCATCCAGATGGAAATTGGAGTAGGCATACTCTGATAATATAACATGCCAGCAAGTTTCAACTGACTTACTCAGGGCATAGTGCTGAAAGAGGTGGGGCACTTTAAAAGCTTATTCTTGTGACATCCTTATTCAATTGCCTTACTTAAAGCAGACATTCACCCATGAAAAATAAATATCTTTTATTAATTTTTTTACTACTGCAACTTCTTAATTCATTGCCAATGCAAGGATGACATAGGGTCAGTTTCCTTGGATGTCCATATCATACATCCCAGGAGGCAGTGTTTCAGTGCAGAAACACAATACATACCTGAGCATGTGCAAGATCTTGCACATGCTCAGGCATGATTAGTTTTGAGCGAACGGTTCGCACCGAGCGAGAGTTTGGCTTGAACATCGCCTGTTCGGCGAACAGCTGAATTTGCGGGGCGCTCTGTAGGATGTTTGCCCGCCGAGTGCCCCACCATGCACTACATGCTGCAGAGTGCATTCTAGGGCCCTAATTGTATCAAGCTTTGCACCTGACCACTGTTTAGGTGAAAGGCTTTGTCAGTTAGGACACAGAGCACTGTCAGAGCCCTGATTGGACAAAGTGATGATAACTTTGTTCAATCACGGCTCTGTGCTCATGGTCCTACCCCAAACTATAAAAGGTTCCTTCCCATAGCAAGCTTTTGCAGGGTGTTCTGTGTTCTTGGAGTGGAGATGGATAGACCAGGGCTCAGTTTGCTACTAGTGAGTTAGTGTGTTCACTTATTGTGACTCTGAGTGTAGAGTGTTAGTGTGGTGTTAGTATAGTGTGAGTAGTGTGTTAGTATAGTATAGTGTGTTAGTGTAGTGCAGTGTATAACACAGCATTACATAACATTTAGTGCTATATACAGTGTGGTATACCCTTTTTTGTTGTTGCTGAGTGTTTCATTTTTTTGTGAGGTTTTTTTTGTCTTTTTTTGTCCCCTACTGCCCTCTTTTTGGGCCTCAGTTTTTCTTTTATATTTTACATTTCTGTCAGCATCGTCCTCAAATTAAAGTGCACCAAACACCACTCACCACTTTTCATTCAATAAAGTTTATCCGTTTATCCATTTACGCATTTCACAGTTTCTATAAAATTTGGATAATAAGCCCCCCATCATGTTTGAAAGAGCAACAATGAGAGGCAGATGTTCCCATGCCACTATGAGGGGACCAGCAGCGTCTGTGACCACAGGCAAAGCTGGACATGGTTCATCGTCAGGCAGGGTACATTTGTCTCTGTTTAGTGATGTTGCCCATGCAATCCAGGCACAGCATGCCGAGGAGGTGGTGGACAGGCTTACTAAAACATCCTTATCCTCCTTATCCTCTATGACCCAAGATGACACTAGTGCGCAGTCCACTGAAGCTGCCAGAGCCCCAGCATCATGAATGGAGGAGTCAGCTAAATTATTTGAACATAGCATCAGCCACTTGCTTCTTGAGGATGCACAGACATTACTTTATTCTGATGTTGGTTCTGAGGTAGAGGAAGGGAGTAACATAAGCCTACAGAGAGGGTAGAACACTGATATACAACAAATTGGCAGTCATATTCCTCCAGCCCTAATATATAGCCAAGTTGGCTCCAGTGATTATGAGGATGGAGGGGATGATGATGATGAAGTCACTGACATGACTTGGGTGCCGGATAGAGCAGAGGAGGAAAGTGAGGGGGAGAAACAACCCCAACAAGGCAGGTTGTCCTTCAGAGGCATCCATTATGGAAGAGTAGAGAGAAGCCACCATATTCCATCAGATTGTGGGGCTATTATCTCCCAGCCCAGTTCCCACAGCTCAGCTGTGTGGGTCTTTTTTAGCACATGTGCAGCCAATCGCACTGTTGCAATTTGCAATCTCTGTTGCAAGCAGATCAAGCGTGGCAAAAACACCAGCCATTTGGGTACCACATGCTTGACAAGGAATGTAACCTGCCACCACTCAGCCCTTTGTCAAGAACATCTGAAAGCCACACACAATGGACACAATTCTTCTCCTCACTCCTCAACTTTTATGTCTACCCCTGCTATATCTTATGACCTCTCAGCAGCCTCCACTGACAGGGATTATGGTATAGCAAAGGGTGTCACAGCCCCTTTGAATACATCTGCCTGCATCACACCACCAGCTGTAGAATTTATCAGGCAAATTTATCTGCCCCAGCTGCTGCATCATAAAAAAAAATCACTCCCTGCCACCCACATGCCCAGTGTCTAAATTCCAACTTGTCCAAATTGCGGCCTGCAAAGCTCTGCTTTTCCATCTGGTGGATTCTGCCCTCTTCTGTGAATTTGCAGAATGTGCTGTACCACAATGACAGGTTCCCAGTCACAATTTATTTGCAAGTAAGACCATTCCAGCTCTGTATCTTCACATGGAAGGCAATGTTTATGTCATGACCTTGCAGTAATACATTCATGATCTGTCTGTCTCTTACCTGGTCTGTGTATCAGCCTTGAGGCTTGTACTCTCACATCTGCATGCTTAAGTAATCTTCCCTCTGTGTGGCTCCACCCTAGCCTCAACAGGAACCACTATTTAACACCGTATTCTCCAAGCCTGCCTTGCCGTGCAATATTGTGTGTTTGGCTTCCTGTTTGCCGTGTGCTCTTGTTTGTCTCTGTCTCTGTTACCGATCTTGGCGTGTTCCCGACTATTCCTGTCTGCTTGTGACCCTGACCTTTGGCGCGTTCTCGACTATCCCTGTTTGCCTGTGACCCTGACTTTTGGCGTGTTCTCTGTTATCCTTGTCTGCTAGTCACCCCGACATTTGGCTACCTTCTTACTATTCCTTGCTGTCCTGGGCTGCAGTTTCCTCTCCATCCTCCTGTAGCCTACCGTGAGCGTGAGCTGGGAGACCCCGGGGGACGCGACCTGGAGCCAGTTGCAGCCCAGTCCATCCTCACCACTAGAGGCTTTGGTGAACACCAACTGGCTCTTAGACTCAGCGCCCTGGGGAATCTATGCTCTAACTCACTGTGGGATCCGTGTTGGTGTTCCAGGGGACCTGCCTTCCTGATCCACCCCGAGTTCCATCTGCAGCAGTCAGCCTTAGGGTCCACTATCATAGCGGTGCACTCCTGACCCCAACGGGGTGCATCTGTCACCTGGATACAGGTGACCTGACAGTTTAGACATCATTGGTCAAGGCATTTAGCAGCAAGGTCCACATTACTGCTAACACGTGGTCCAGCAAGCATGGTCAGGGATGATATATTTAGTTCACAACACACAGGGTAACTGCTTGCAACTAGGAAGGATACTGGACAGGGCTCAGTGCTGGAGCTTGTTTTACCACCACGTCTCTATACAGCTGGTGATGATGATGCAAGATCTGTCAGCTCCACCCCCCCTCCTCCTCCTTCATGCCCTGATCTGCTGAATTGTCCTATGAAACACCAGTACCTCCTAAGCATTCAAGGGGCTATTCAATGAGTCAGACTAAAAGATGCCATGCAGTGCTTCAGCTGGTCTGTCTAGGGGACCGGTGCCATACTGGAGGAGAGATTCTTTCAGCTCTGCAGGGGCAGGCCCAGAGGTGGTTCACACCATGGAAGTTTGAGCCAAGAATGGTGGTGTACAATAATGGCACTAACCTTCTGTCCGCCCTTCGACAGGGAAAGTTGACACATGTGCCATCCATGGCACATGTCCTCAATTTGGTGGCACAGCAGTTCTTAAACAGGTACCCAGGACTGCAAGATCTTCTAAGGCAGGCTAGAAGAGTCTATAGCCATTTCAGGCAGTCATACACAGCCAGTGTTCAGTTGGTTGAAATTCAGGGGGAATTCCACCTGCTTGTAAACCGCCTGAATTATGACATGCCCACCAGGTTAAACTCAACATTGCCAATGCTGCAGAGGCTGCACATGCAGCAGTAGGCCATCAACGAGTACCTGTGTGAGTATGGTACAAGGACAGGCTCAGGGTAGCTCAGTTTTTTTTTCCCACGCCAATGGCTGATGATAAAGGATGCATGCACTGTACTGTCACCATTTGAGGAGGTGACAAGGATGGGGAGCTGTGACAATGCATGCATTAGTGACACAATACCTCTTGTGTTCCTGCTGGAGCATACTCTGTGTGGCATTATGAACAGGGCACTAGAGGCAGAGCAGCGGGAGGAAGAGGGAGGAGGGCTTCCTTTCCTCTCAAGGCCTGCTTTATGCAGACACCATTCTTGCAATACCATAGAGGAGAGGGAGGAGGAGGATTTTGGCAGTTTCGGAGGTATAGAAGCAGAGGGATACAAACCTTAAGTGATGGCTTTCAGTCCCCAGAAACCTTGGGAGTAGTACGCGGCTGGGACCAATTTTCTGCACCTGTTTGACAAGTTCATCAAATTTCAATTTTTTACAGCAAAGCCAATTTATGCTTTCATCAAGAGTACCTCTAGAAGGCTATGGGGTGAAGGCACCACCAACACCTAAAGACCAATTTTTCCGCAAATGTGTGATGGGCGTCAAATTAAAATGTTTTACAGCAAGGCCAATTCTTGATTTCATCAAGGGTACCTCTAGAAGGTTACAGAGTGAAAGCACAACCAACACTTAAAGACCAGTTTTTCGGCAACTGTGTGACAGGGGTGTATAATTTCATTTTTTTTTTTTTTTACAGCAAGGCCAATTCTTGCTTTCATCAAGAGTACCTCTAGAACGTTACAGGGTGAAGGCACCATCAACAGCCAAAGACCAATTTTTTCTCAATTGTTTGACCATGGCATCAAATTTCATTTTTTTTACAGCAAGGCCAATTCTTGCTTTCATTAGGAGTACATCTGGAAGGTTACAGGACGAAAGCACCACCAACACCCAAGGGCTACGTTTTCTGCAACTATTTGACAGGGGCATCAAAGCAAGGCCAATTCTTGCTTTCATCAAGAATACCTCTATAGGGTTATGGTGAAACACCACCAACACCCCAAATACTAATTTTTCCGCACCTGTCACTTCTATACAAAGTCTGCGAAAGAGACACCAGACTTAATTGTTAATCTTGGCCTGAGTGTACTATAATTTGGCTTTTTCACATAAGACCCCATAAACACTATTAGATTTTCTGCAGATTTTTTACTTCAGATTTACCAAAACCATATAATATGAGGATAAAACCTTAAGATTTTCAATTTGTAGCAATCAGGCAGGTCCTTGCACTACATGGTTTTGGTAAATCTGAAGACAAAAATCTGCAGAAAATCTAATAGTGTGTTTGGGGCTTTAGGCTTGCACACTGTGGTGCAAAACTTCAGTATTGCCATCCAAAGTCTGCCAAAGGGACACCAGAATTTATCCAAAAAATCTCTACTCTTGTTCCGAGTGTACTAAAATGTGGCCTTATCATACAGACTGTCTCCCCAAGCTGTAGTTTGTATTTTAAATATTGCAAGCTTTTGGATTCAGTTTGGGATGCATGAACACTTTGTAGTTTGCTTTATTTTGTCTGACATTGGCATTGATACACTACAAATAAGATGAGATAGACAACTCAATATTTCTGCCGAGTTGATTTGTTGTTACAGCCTTCACACTTGGACTTGCAAACAGGTGGCAAGAGTAATGAGTAGAAAATCAATCTAGCAGACAATGAAAATGTCAGAGCATCACATCTATACACTATATTCCAGTAAGAATTGTAGCAAATTTCAATAACCTTGTAACAAACACCAAGTTAAAAGTAGAAAGTGTCTGTGAAGTAATTCATTGCCAGTCTTTGATGTAATCGGGTTATTTCCTTTGAATGTTAGCAGGAAAAAAATATGTCCAAACTTCTTATTTTGTATTCCCTTGACTGTAAATAAGTACCAGTATGATAATCATATAATGGAAAAGTATATGCAAGTAAAGTATATGCAAGTAAAGTTGCAAGTTGGAAAGAGTTGGCAGTGTCCAGAATACGGGCATCTAATACATTAGGAATTCTAACTGGATAATAAATGTTGATTTATTTAACACTGAACTCCAGGACTGAATTGAACCAGCTTTTCCACTGACCCCCACCCACCCAGTATATGTATACAATATACAAGAAAAAAGAAATAGAGTGAACAAAACCTGCCAGGTCTATACCGGGGCTCCATTAGAGAGATGTATCCTTGCTGCCTATACTGCTGACAATGATTTACCAGGCAGACCTCCCCTACTTTATCCAAAATTAGAACAAAAAGACTTTGCTTGACATACATTTTAAAAAGGCATACAGTAGGTTCCAGTTCAAAAATGCAATCAAGTTAAATAGAAAAAACGCACTCGTTGCTGAGACTAGGAGGAAGTCTCGACATCAGCAGATTACTAACATAAACATTGGCTAAAGAAAAAAAAAAATTCCAGAAAATGTATAAAGCACTACAATTACGTCCTCTTAAAGTTTGTTTTTCGCTTCTCCAAAACACTATCCAAAATGATTGCATGAACAAACTGTGCACCCCTTTTCAATTACATATAATACCATCATCCCAAAATAATTTCAGCTAGTCATATGAGTGATGTGCTCTTCCTCTTCTCCAACATCAACAGTGTGCAGCCTTCTCAGCTGCATTGTGGCTTAAGTGCCTTCCTATGCCGCTGAGAGCTATGGCTCTGTGTTGATAAGCCCCCGGGTGGGGGGGTGTAACAATTGTAGCCTGGTTTTTACATTAAGTGGTTGAAAAAGCTGTACATTGTTCAGTCCAGAAAAGGAGAGTGCTGCTGGACCAAACAGAGTATCTCAGGGCCAGTGCTTGGGAGACAATTCATATTACAGAAAAAGCTGCTTCGTGTATTTGAAGTTTTTTTTTTTTTTTTAATGGATTTCTTGAAAATCAAATTAGGCTTTAATGAAGGCTAAGTTTATAGTTCAAATGACAGAACATTTTAAAACAGGAAAAAAAGTAAATATTCTTTTAGACCAAATTTAAATAAACACATCTATAGAAAGTCCGAAGAATAAGACTTTCTTTTTTGGCCCTTTGAGAAAGTCAGTTTGACTAAACACTACACTGTGTCAGTGTGAAGCCGCACGGCGACATTTGATGATGTCATGCGCTGTCTCAGTGGAGACACGGAGTCTGGAACGCTGCATAGGCGGGTGAGACAACATGGACTGTATCACACTTAGAAGTATGGGGATGCATGCTAGAAGCAGGATTGTTGTAACCTGTGTGGATAAGTGAAGCCCATGTTTTTAAGTTGTTTGTGAGTAGCACTCTTTCATTATAGATGCATTTTAAACAATTTTACAGTAATGCACTATGGGAGTTTTTCTTTTTAACCTTTGAGAGATTTCATGAACTGAACAAGTGGATTACCTGCAAGCCAAGCTGTATACCAGGAGCTATATTATTAATAAAGCTGAGTTTTCCCACTAAGGCGGCTCGTGGTGAAGCATGAAGAGTGTGTTGTGAAGGCTTTAATCTGTAGATTTGGATTTTTTGTTTGAGATTTCACAACATCAGCTTGCACATACCTTCTTTGTTGGGACTCTATATATATACTTGAATGTTTTAAGATATCCTGGGCCTCTTATTCTATGAACTTTCTATAGATGTGTTTATTTATATATATATATATATATATATATATATATATATATATATATATATATATATATATATATATATATATATATATATATATATATATATATATATTTAAGGAGGCTGTGGAAAAGCTATTGTATTTATCACTGATTGTTAATTGTTTTAGTGGAGGTGCACACTTTTGTGGTTACTTAACATGGTGATTGTGTGGTACGATGTTATTCTTTTAGACCAATTTAGCATTTTCCTCTTACAATCCTCAAAGGCTTGTCAAATCTGTATTATATTTTATGGTTAAATAGTTTTATATTTAATCAAATTGTATTCTAAATTGTATTCCTGGATAAAAGACATACTTGTGTTTTGTCATAATCTGCTGTGCAAATCAAACTGAGATGAGTTCCCAGAATGTGACTGAACATAAGCAAATCTGATTGAACATTTCCACCAAAATTTGGGGCCAGTGCAAGGATTATTTATTTGTTCATATTTTAAAAAGAGGCTATGTGGGGAAAGACATTTTTTGGTGACAGTGAAGTGATATTTTCTGTTAACAGTTAGACAGAGGATCAAGATAAAAAGTACAATTTAAATAGGATTTATGCTTTGGAGCATCAATGTGATAAAAAAAAATAAGTTCAAGGTAACTATGTTAAAAATAAGAGCTGAGCGATCACTTCTCTTTTATTTGCTAGTCTTTTAAGTATTTTTTGATTCAAAAGCATGCCTTGACTAAGTGAATTGAGCAGGCTCCCAAAACTAGCAAAAAAAATAAAAATAAATCATTTTTTACATATTTGAAATGTATTTTTAATTTATTTCTATAGTCAGATATTTATTATATTTAAACAATATCATGAATTCATTGGGAAATCAAACATAGCTCTTTAAAACTATCAATAACAATGGATAAATGTATAATTGTAAATTTTTAGCATTGTCCATTTGCATATAAATTACTTTATTGATTCAGGAAAGACATATTTTACTGAATATATCACCTGTTTTGAAATTATATGAATTTAAATGCAAAAATGTGTATTATAAAAGTCTGAGTAGGAAAACATTATAACAGAACCCTGAAAATACAATATAAAGCCTAAACTTCTTTTTAAATTACAAACAAATAATATAAAATGTCCACAAAGCAAATGGTATACCTACATCAATCTAGTTCACGTTGTATTTATTGCTGGAATCTTATCCCTTGTTAAACTGAAAAAAAATGCAAGAATAACAACAGGGAATGACTTCAAAATGAAATCTGTCAGAAAAATTACTGTGTGGTCCATCAAACAGCACTATTTTTGGTTTCCTGATCCATGCCAAGTCCAATGTAATTATAAAAGCAGTCCTCAGCATTACCCTAAATGGACATCAAATGCATTAAAGACCAGCACAGTATTCTTCACATCCATTTATCTAATAACACTAGCTTGTACTTAGTAAAAAGCTGAATCGTCTATACATGCATCTGCACTTAGGTACAATAAAATACTGATTTCAGAAGCATTTCTTTTGGATTTTATTCAGATTTTTTGTGAGAAGCTAATTAATAAAATAGCGATGAGTGAAAAAAAAAATATTTTCTTTGACACAGATTAACCTGAACAGTTGTTGAAATCTATTAAGCAAAAAAAAAATATTTATATGGTTTCTTTATTCTGTCCTCTTCCTTACCTTTTCCTCATTCACTAGTCAGTACCAGGGGCCTATGGAAATACGTGATACTTGTCAGTATAAATAAGAATGGGCTAGTCAGCATTGGTATCTGGTGCTGAGCAGGGCTACATTAAAGTGAACCTTTTGCTTTGCCCTGAATGGGCAAAGTGAAGGTTTGGTTTAAAGTAGGGTTGCACCGACACTAGTATCGGTATTGTTGCCGATACTGAGTATTTGCACAAGTATCGGTACTCGTGCAAATGTACCAATACCTCAAACCGATACTTTCAGGCTCATTTTTTTGATCTGTTAGTGGGTCTCCCCTGTTGAAAGCTGAAGTGTTAAAGAAGTCCGGAAATTGTAGCTGTAAAAAAAAGCAGCCGGGGGGCGTGGCTGGAAGCCGACCGTGATGGCTGCTCACTGAACTAGCTCCGAGGGAACGGCCGCTGTCCAGGGCACCAACGACGAGTGGAAATCGCCACAACTACTCCGAGAGCCTCACACTGACTCCGGGACCGCAGACATCATGTACAAGCGGGAAAAAGAAAGATACATGCCGCGGAAGCTCACAGAGTTTTACCCACCACCCAGCAGAAAGGATCTCCAAGGTTTGCAGGCACACACCACGGCAGCCCGTCACACACAATCTCAGGAGAGATGCCAGCGGAGGGAGATCACAAACGCTTACAGCGCACAGGGAGCTTCTCCTCAGCTTCCACCCCCTCTACAAGCCCTGCGAAATCTAAAATGAAGCTGACTCAAGACACAGCCTCGGCTGAGGTAAGCCATATCAATCAGCTATCCCCTATGAGCCATGTTAATACAAGCTCCATCGCTGCATATCCCACACTAAACCAACCTGTTCTTGACACCACTCTTAAAGATATGCTTCTCACATTACAAAATTCTATCCATTCTGACATTACTAAACTGATTCACAATTTTGCATCCAAAGTGTCATATCTAGGGGACAGAGTGACCACCATAGAAACTAAAATGGGAGAAGTGACATCTTCCTTCAACAGCTTAGTGGATGCACAAGGGAAAGAAGCAGAGGACATAGAATGGATGAAGGCCAAAATAGCAGATTTGGAAGACCGTTCCAGAAGGAACAATTTAAAAATAAGAGGTATACCAGAATCCGTCCCACAATCTGCACTAAAAGATTACTTCACACAGCTACTCTCTACTTTCCTCCATGACACCCCTCCAGGTGAGCTGATTGTCGATTGCATACACCGCCTGCCAAAACTGCAGCATCTAGCGGACAATATACCAAGAGACACTATTGTCCACATACATTTTTTTCATGTAAAGGAAAAATGTTTGCGTGCCACGAGGAATCCTACCGAATACCCTCAGCCGCATGCCGCCCTGGCTTTCTTTGTGGATTTATCTAAATACACCATGTCGCAACGCAAGAATCTGTCCACTATCACTAAACCACTCCGGAATCACCAAATTCAATATAAGTGGGGTCACCCAGTTAAACTAATCATCACCAAGGACAATAAGTCCTTCTCTGTCCGCAACCTGGACAAAGGCCTCTCACTACTGCGCCAATGGCACATCTTAGAACCACTGGAACAACGCCAACCTAACCACAATCATCGCAACCACAACACTGGTAATTGGGATGACTTTGGCCCTCCTAATGAAATGACCACCTGAACCGTCTCTATAACTCCAGGCCTACGTACAAGCCCTGGAACGCCCATTGGAGCCCTCTTTCTTTGAGTAACCTTATAACCCCAATATAAGTCGCGGTATATACCACTCACACAAAGTTCTACCCCTATTCTGAGTTAGTGTGTACAGTAACACTGTTGTTCTACTGTTATAATATTGTTTATCCCTGTATTGATTTGTTTCTGACTCTTTTGTAGTCCACAACCTACTCCAACTCCTCACCAGCAGTGGTCGTTTAAAACAGCTTTGTCGTAACCTACCCCTATCGGAAGCCTCCAATTCATCTCTTCAAAAGTAAGTTGACTACTACACCACTCTAATACCCAAACAGTACCTCTCAGGGTCACACCCGGCCCAACCCCTTCCCAACATAGAGACCCTCTTGGGAACCATCACCTGCCCCGCCACCTCTATAACACAATCCTCTCACCATGCCGATCAAAATCACGTCCTTAAATGTTAAGGGCCTAAATCATCCAGGGAAAAGATACTCCCTCTAGTCGGAAGCGCAAAAACTTTAATTGTGACATTCTCTGTCTGCAAGAAACTCATTTCTGCCAGGACAAATCCCCCACCATGTCTCACAAAAACTTCCCACATATATTTTTCACGAACGCTCAAACCAAAACGAAGGGAGTACTTATAGCTATTAAAAACACAGTTACATTTAAACCAATCTCAGTTACCTCAGTGAGGATTTATCATCCTCACAGGAGAAATTAATAATACCATTTACACAATGGTAAACATCTATGCCCCAAATTCGGGCAAGCTGCATTTCCTTCGCAAGCTATGGAAAAAAGTGCAAGGCATCAAACAAGGGCGAACCGTCCTATGCGGAGACTTTAACCTAGCACCCGATGCCTCCATTGATGTTAAAGGTCCCTCTACCAAGACTCTGGCTCACTTTCTCCATACTAATTATCTGTTTGATATTTGGAGGTGCCAACCTGCCATGGAACGCGACTTCACATTCTTCTCGAAACCCCACTGCACCTACTCCAGAATAGATTTATTTGTAGGAGATAAGCAACTACTCCAAGATGCCACTGAAATGGACATCCAGCCTATAACATGGTCAGACCATGCACCTGTCTCACTGACTCTTGGGGACAAACCTACACATTCCAGCTTCACCAATTGGAGGAACGACCCGCGTCTAATGGCAATTCCCAGCAATACAACTCTCATTCAAAACTGCCTACAGGAATATTTTGAGTTAAATAAATTGTCAGTCTCACACCCTTCTACTATATGGTCAGCCCATAAGGCATATATACATGGCACGCTCATAAAGTTGAGTTCCCAAGCAAAACGCCAAAGGACATAGCAGCTAACAGAACTACTAGACAACATAACCAAATTAGAACTGATAAACAAAACCAATCCAACGCCAACAATTAGCGATAAAATATTTCAAGCTAGAAATAACCTTAGGTCCTTCCTTAATGCCAAACATGCTAAATTACTGTTGAAACTACGTACCACCTTTTACGCGTCCGGGAACAAAGCCGGCAAGCTCTTAGCTAACCAAATTAAACAAAGAAGAACTAAGCACAGTTGAGGTGAAATCCATATTATTTTATATAATTTAGTATCACTAATTATTTTTTCTATTACTACCCAGTGTTTTTCTTTATTTTTAACCCAATCTACAATTCTAGCTAATGCAATAGCTTCATAATATTTCCGGACGTCTGGTGCTCCCCATCCCCCTTTCCTTTTAGTATTTATTAATTGAGTGAATTTTAATCGAGGTGTCTTCCCTCTCCAGATAAATTTTTTAAAAACATTGAGTGTAATCTTCTAAGATATGTATGTGGCAGCGTGATTGGGAGCATTTGCATTTTATATGTTATTTTTGGCAGTAAAACCATTTTGAAAATATTTATTCTTCCTGCCCAAGATAATTGTCCCAGATGTATTCTATTTAGTTCTAACTTTACCTCATTCAAGATGTATAAAATTCGCTTGATATAACGTTTCCGTTGATGTAGTAATTTAACTCCTAGATAGTTCAATTCTTTTCTTCCCCACACAAAGGGGAAGTGTTTTTGGTATGAATGGTCCCTCGCCTTACTAAAGTTTATATCTAATGCTTTAGATTTAGTTGGATTTACTTTAAAATTAGATAATTTCCCATATTCTGTTAGGGTGGCCATGATATTCGGAAAGGAGATCCTTGGGCGTGTTATATAAAGCAAGACTTCTTCGAGCGTGCTCATCATGAAGTCCCAGTCTACTCTATCAAATGCTTTTTCTGCGTCTATTGAAAGAAGTAGACCTGGGACTCCACTCTTTTTAATTTCCTGGGCTATCAGGAGGGTTTTGATACTGTTACTGTTACTGGTCCTATGTTTGTACTCTCCACCTCATCCATATACCTGTGCTCCACAAAAAAAGAGATCAAGCCTAGAGTACGTCGCATGCACGGGGGAGTAGAAGGTATAGTCTCTTACATTCTGGTGTTGCATCCTCCATACGTCCACCAGCTGGTATTGGCACAATTTTTTCTTGAGTTTGTTCATCCATATACCACCAGTCCCCCGGGCACGCGACGTACTATCTTTACCTGGCTCGAGGCAAATATTGAAATCTCCTGCTACTATGGCCCTCCCCTTCTTAAAGCCTTCGAACTTTGAGAGAACTCCCAGTAGATACCTTCCTGGGTTAGTGTTTGGGCAATATACATTGGCTAATGAACAATCAATCCCATTCAGTTTGCCTTTTAGGAACAAGAAACGACCCTCAGGGTCAATTATTCTCTCCTCCATCTGAAACCTAACATCCTTTGCGAAACCAATCGCAACTCCTTTTGCTCCCCTTATCGGGGAGTCTCCATAAATCCAGAATGGGAAATCTCTAGAGATTATTCTCTGGCTCCTACCAAGATACAAGTGCGTCTCCTGGAGGAAGACCACCTCTGCTTTAAGGGATCTCAATTCACCCATTATGTTCGCACATTTTATGGGCGAGTTGAGGCCCCTTACATTATATATGACTAGGTTTGTCCCTGCCATCTTATTGTTTTTAACATATATGGACCTTTGCCTAACCTTTCAGGGCCAAATAATGGGGGACATTGAGATATAAGCCGGTCTCATCCTTCCCTTACTCCCCCCTCCCTCCTCCCTCCCTCTCCCCCTCTCCCCCCATCCCCTCCCCCTCCTACCCACCTCCCACCCCCCCATTTGGGGTTATCGGTCCACCCCTTGTCCCAGTTAACCGTGGTCCCACAGACTCCACAGACGCCCTACGGTTGACCCCCTGAAGGTTGAGCTCAGTGGAGCAATCCCTGGATCCGGCAGTTTCCCTGGGATTAGAGCCAGGTCCCCCCCTTGCCCCCCCACCGCCTGCCCCCCAGACACCCCCACCCGAACCAGAATCCCCCCTCCCCCCACCCCTCCAATCATGAGGATTTAGAGCCCAGAGACTATGTTTACTATGAGTCCCATTCTGGTTATTTTAACTTTTGTTTACATGCCCCTCATTTTAAAGACTGGTTTCCAGGTTTGTGGTTCCTCTGCAGTATCCTGATTTACTATTTTTTCCCACCATCCTGGGATTTCCAGAAGCGGCACATCTAAGCACTGGCAGAATTTCTGAGTCTCCTCTGGGAATCTCAGTGTTGCTGAGCGACTGTTTTTACGCCCAATTAAACAGGCTGGAAAGCCCCAAGAATATTGGACATCGTGGACTTTAAGTTGTGCCAATAGTTGTCTAAGTAGTCTTCTCCTGGATAGCGTCTCAGCGGCTAAGTCTGGGTAGATCTGCAGGCATGTCTCTCCATATTTCACTGGCTGATTCTTTTTCAAGCTTGACTTGATCGTCTCTTTGTCTTGATAGTTGTGGAATCTCACAATTACGTCCCGTGGAGCTTCCTCGCTAATCTCAGCTGGTTTTCTTATCCTATGAGCGCTATCCAGTTTAATTTTATGACTGTTCTCGGATGGGTCTAACAGGCCTCCAAAAATTTGATCAACTTTTTCCTGTAGGTTCTCTTTTTCACCCTGTGCCTCTGGAAGTCCTCTAATCTGAAGATTTTTCCTCCTATTACGGTTCTCCTGGTCTTCCAGTCTGTACCGCAGATTCCTCTGCTCTCACTGAATCTCCTCCATCTGACTTTTAAGGTTTTTTATCTCTATTCCTTGCCTTTCTATCATTGTTTCAGCCTCTTCCACTCTTCTTTGGATGTGACTCATATCATCCCGTACTGTTTCAATTTCACCTTTAATCGATGTTTCCAATCTAGCAAACATTTCTGCCATCTCATTCTTTGTTGGTAATTGTCTATCCTGCTGGCGATCCATTGGAACTTCTTCCATTATCTCAGGGTTTATAGTGTGGATTTCCGCTTCCGCCAGCTGTCTTCTCGTGTTAATTTTGAGTGGGCAATCAGGAGTTTTACTTTTGGGCCCAGTAGCCTTTCCGGGGCTTTCATTAGTATTTTCATGGACTATGTATTTCCTAATGGTGCCTGGACTAGCACTTGTTCTGGTAGTGTTCGCTGTGGCCCCCTTCCCTGACTTCCCCCTCATTCTCTCCTTTCCTTCCCTTCCCCTTTTTATATAATCCTGTTCGAGATGAGCTACTAAGTATAATATAAGTAGTGGATATATAATGTGGGTCCCCTACACCATAGGGGTCCCCCTGCAGGGTAGAAAGGTCAGGCTTATTGAGCTCCTTACAGGCTATTCTGATGACCTTGACTATGCCAGTTGTTGTATATATAAGGGATCCTTGGTAAGCTATATAGGATAACTCTACAGAGTCCCAGTTAGGTCCCCCTTCTATATACTTTTAATACTATTAGGCACTGGGCCTATACCGAAAGAGGTCTCCCAGAGATATTCAGTTCACTGCCCGAATCACTTCAGGGTCCAACACTACTGTCACCCTTACGATTCTAGCTACAGTCCTGGTTTAGGGGCTTTGTCACCGACTCCGTCCACCACTTACTCTGGTTTAACTGTGCGTTTACTGAAGGACCTCTCCAATCCAATCCTGCACCTGTGTTTAGCATATACTTCAGGATTTCATTTATACCTGTAGTTTAGGTGAACTATGACCCCCTTAACCATGAGGTATAAAGATAAAGGTGCCCAACAAGAGAGGAGAGCCCCAAAAGTCAGTTCTGGTGGCCATGCATGACATACACATCAAATTTCAATTTGCATATATAATATCGGTGGACTTTGACCCTTTAGACAAGAGAGTGCAGATGAGGGTATCACATAGTCACTGTTTGTGAAGTACAGGAGTGGGCTGAGAGCAGTTATATACCCACATAAACACAAAAAATACATGCATTCATGTACCATAGCCTAATAATCCCGCCATATGGGTATCTGGCTCCAAACCAGCCCGTACTCTGTCCACGGTAATCTAAGTTCTTGATGCTATACTTTGTATACAGTTCAAGTTAGAGACCCAGGATTCCTTTAGATTAGTTTAGGTGAATAGAGAAACCAACAGAATTTGAGCAGAGGTTACCTGTACAATATGAGAAATGTCCCCGTATAGGCACTTAGTGTAAGACACTTACCCCCACAGCCGCACTCAGTTTTACCAGCCTTACACTCATCTAGGGGGTTGGTGTCCTTCTCCTCTCCAGAGTGTCTCTGTCTCTTAGGTATCTGGTGATGGGTGGCAGGGTTACAGCCTCCGCATCCCCGTCCCGCGCCTGCAATCCCCGCTCCCACCGTCAGCAGAGAACTGGAGGGGGAGCGCTGTGCAATCAAGTGCTCTCTTCACCTGGCTGTGCTTAGGGGGATGGTCTCCTTGTCCACTCCAGAGATACCACCCGTTCACCACAAGTGTTCGAGGGGTGAGGGGCGGAGACGCTAGATCGGGGGGGTTGGAGCCCATGAAGAGCCCCGAAGGCAGGCGGTTCACGTCTAGCCTGCAGCTGCGGCCAGACTCATGGGGGGAGAGATGGTGGGAGAGAAGCCCGGCATCCCAGGACCAGCAACGAGATCAGCTAGACGCCCACATCTGGCTCCTCCCTCCTCAATTGAGAAACTATAGCACCAAAACTCATGATATCACCAGACATGCACTTAAGGCATGGGACACACTGTACAAAAGGGAGCATTGGGAGTTCAATTCACCTTTAATGCCACTCAAAGATGTAGACCATTTTGCACCAGGGAAAGAGGAGTGGTTTGGCAAATGGTTACTAGAAGAAAATATAATTAACTAAAAGATGTAATGTGCCAGGGCAGAATATGCTCACTCCAAGAGCTACAAGATAAGAGAAACATGATAGCTATTAACCCTTGGCGCTACAATCAACTAAAGCACTTTGTAGATTCTTTACCACGCCCAATTAGATCATTGGATAATTTACTGCCCCTAGAGAAAATCTGCACGGACAAAGATGGGAAGGGAGTTTTTTCTCGGATTTATTAAGTTTTCGTTGAATTGGGAAGGCCCACACCCCTGCCTTTATAGGGAAATGGGAAAAGGAGTTAGGGAGAACACTTTCAGCTCCAGAAGTCTCATTGATATTGAAGAGAGTCCTGGCCACATCGGTCAACAGTAAATTGTTAGAACTAAACTTTAAGTGTTTGACAAGAATGTATCTGACTCCGGATCAGGTACACAAACTTCAAAGGGAAAAGCCGCAGCATTGTTGGAGGGGCTGTACAGAACTAGGGACAATGGCCCACATTTGGTGGCTTTGTCCGGAAATAAGAATATTTTGGGGCGAAGTAAGAAAATATATCAAAGAGATCACAAGTTTCGACATACCCAACGACCCTTGGATATGCTTATTTCACTTGAGCGATATGCCCACTAAAACATATCTTAGAACACTTTTGCCACATCTTATTGATGTGGCCAAAAGCCTATTCCCTAAGCATTGGCAAAAGAAAGAAAGACCCCCGGTAAGGGAATGGTTTAATAAAATGAATGAGATACATTGTCTAGAGTATTTAAGGTTTAGTGAAGGGATAAAAATGGGGGCCTATGAGATAAAGCGGAGAGAATGGGAAAAATTTAAAGAATCCTCAAAAGCAGTCGAGATGTGGATCACTTAATTAGATTGGGGGTTTTCACTCTAGTGCAAGATACAGAGGTAAATCCAAAGTAGGGGTAGTTAGGAAGAGAATATGGGAGGCTTGAGAAGAAGAACGAGGGGAGATGGGTGGGGTACGGTCTCGGGGGGGGAGGGGGAGAGTTTTTTCAGGAGGGAAGTAATCGCAACTTGTTGAGCAAATACCTTTTGTAATATGATGACTTGGTCTACTAAACAGATCTTTAGCCACTATGATGTGATGATAAGATGGGAAAAATTTTGAGTTTTTAAACAATTGAAAAATTTATTCCCGGGGAAAACTTTCCCGCTGATGTGGCAAAAAAAAAAAAAAAAGAACTAAGCACATGATACCCTACATTATTCATCCCACTAGTGGAGACAAACTATATCACCAAAAGAACATATCAAATGCCTTTTTGAGCATATTATCAAGCATTATACAACCTTACAGATGACCCCGCAACAACACAATCCACAGAAGCTAACATTAAAACTTTCGTAGACAAACTGAAACTCCCCAAACTATCTCTGGAACATCTTACGTCTCTAAACAGTCCATTCACTAGCACCAAAATCATTCGAACCATATCGACACTCCCCTTTGGTAAAGCCCCTGGCCCAGATGGATTTTCAACTGAACATTACAAAATGTTTGGCACCACTCTAGCTCCACACTTATGTCAGTTGTTCAACGCTGCTGTGTCCTCAGGCGCCTTTCCTGCTGAAATGCTTTCTGCAAACATTGTGACCTTGCCTAAACCAGGGAAGGAGTCGGTTACCCCATCCAACTTTTGCCCCATCTCTTTACTGAATACAGACCTCAAATTATACGCAAAACTTATAGCCCAAAGACTAGCTCCAATTATGCCCCACCTCATACATCCAGACCAGGTCGGCTTTACTATGGGTAGACAAGCACCTGATGCAACCTGTAAAATAACAAATCTCCTCCATTACACTGAAACCAATAACATCCCATCTCTGTTCATAACATTAGACACAGAAAAAGCGTTTGATAGGATCCGCTGGGTATATATGAATTGCACTCTAAAATTTGGCTTCAAAGGCAATATTTTATCAGCCATTTTAGCCCTATATTCACAACCCTCAGCTCGAGTCCTCTCAGATGGGACCTTTTCTGACTCACTTTTGTGAGATACTGTAAATGTCCTCTACATATTACTGTCAACAAGAGTGAAAATATATTTGTAAAGCAGAATACACATATGGATGTGACAGCACACAGGCATTCCATTCATTACTGGTATAGTAAAATGAAATAAAATCAGATCTAACATTGTGAATGAATCCTTTTACTGACTATTTGGATTCTTATATGAGACAATGAAACCTTCCATTCACATCTACTTGTATTTTCATACTGAAGCCCAGAGCTCCTCAGACATGGACAGAGCTTTGCTCCCCCATAATTGGTGTATTACCTAGTACCCCTATAGCAATAATGTTCCCTTCATTGTAAATAGAGTATTACAGGATCACATGCCGTACAGTGTCATCACATGCCGTGTAGAGTCATCACATGCCATACAGTGTCATTACATGTTGTACAGTGCCATCACATGCAGTACAGTGCCATCACATTCCGTACAGTGCCATCACATCCTGTACAAAGTCATCAAATGCCGTACAGAGACATCACATACTGTTCAGAGTCATCACATACTGTTCAGAGTCATCACATGCCATACAGTGTCATTACATGTTGTATAGGAGTACAGTGACAGAGGGATGATTTGTATGTACAATAAAGAAGACTCTGGGGGCATATCGGGGGTCACTTTAGATGTAGGGGAGTTGTCAGTCTCCCTCTCCTATATACTGTACACAGGTATGCTCTCTTCACATAGCACTGTGTACATTTCAGATAACAGACACAGGGCACAGGTCACTATGCTCCTCGCCATGTCTCCTCTGCTGATATAACACAGTGCTGTGTGTAGAGAGATTACCTGTGTCCATTTCTGGACACGAGAACTGAATCTCCCCCCTCCCCCCATTGGCTGGAGGAAACGCTGATGCAGACTTTGAATGAGTGAGAGGAGAGGGTGGGAGGGAATTCAGAGGACACAGGAAGGAACATCAAAGCCCAGGAGAGAGGTGTTGGAGTCCCTCAGAGGAGAGCTTGCAGATAACAGCCAGGGACAGGTGAGGAGACTTTACTGTTTGTATCACACTGTCTCTGCTTCTGGGTTTTAGCTGGGGACACGCTACCATGAAACAAAGGCATGTGAAGAACATGCTCGTTCTAGATAGCAGCCTGGCTGTGCACCTCTTTAACAAACACACCCACATGTCCTCCAGAGGAAGGGGGTGAAGGAGGGACTGGATTGTGGAGATGTTTTCACCCCCTGGAAACTTTTGAACTGAGAAAGAACCGTAAAGTCGCGTACACACGAGCTGAATGTCCGACAGAAAAAGTCCGACGGAAGCTTTTCATTGTATATTCCGATTGTGTGTATGCCTCAACTGACTTTTTTTTTTGAAAATTCTGATGGACCTAGAAATAGAACATGTTCTAAATATTTCCGATGGAACCAATTCCTATCGGGAAAACCGCTCGTCTGTATGCTGTTCTGACGGACCAAAAATGACACATGCTCTGAAGCAGGTACGAGACGGAAGCTATTGGCTACTGGCTATCAAACGTCCTTTTTTCTAGTCCCATCATACGTGCTGTACGTTACCGCATTCTGGACGGTTGGTCTTTGGTCGGACTTTGGTTTGACCATGTGTAGGCAAGACCGCTTGAATGGAATTCCGTCGGAGTTCCATCTGAGAAACCTTTGGAGTTTATTCTGACGGCAAAACCGGAGGCTGATTCTGGACAATTCAAAAGACTATTCTGCAAAAAATAAAGGACTGGGGAAAGAAAGAAATGCAATGCAGGTATGAGGGTAGCTTGTACTACCTATTTTTGCATTCCCATACTTCTCCTTTAAGTACTTACTTTTCTAGGGGCAGTTTTTTTTTAATTTTATAAATTGTATTTTTATTTAGAAATTTTTCAAAAAAAAAAAAAAGAAACATAGTATACATATTGTAGTTAGAGCAATCAAGAAAATAAAATAAGCAGGTGTAAGATTACAATAGCAGTAAATCAGTACATATTGTAAGCAGAAGTTATTATAATAGAAACAACAAATAAGAGCCAAATGAAATCAGCAAAGGTTGATCATCTTGCTGTAAACTCTATTATAAATTTCAATTTATAGATAAGGGGCATTAATAGAAAAACAGAAGCCGGAACCCTATGAAGGGCCCTGTATATATAACGGTCCCAAGGAACCCAAATCCTATCAAATCTCTCCACAGCATCTTCCACCATGGCTGTCATATGCTCCATTCTACGAATATCAGTAACAGTTTGTATAAGCTGTGTCTGGGTAGGGGTGGAAGTGGAGAGCCAACACACAGGGATAGCTCTTTTAGTGGCCAGTAATACATACGATGCCAATTTGTTCAAGAATTTTCCCAAACCAGGGAATGGGAGACCTAGAAGGAGATGAACCAGGTCTAACGGGATCTGGGATTCAAGAATCCGCTGGATCACTGACACCACCATGGACCAAAAGATCGCACTGCCAAAAAATGTGATAATGGGAACCTCTGATCCTTCTGCATCTCCAGCATAAAGGGGAGAGGGAAGCATCGTAACGGTGAATAACCTCAGGGGTCCTATACCAAAACAAAAGCACCTTATAAGCTATCTCTTTTTGCGCTACACATCGGGATATTTTGGATGTTGAGGTCCAAATTTTAGTCCATTGGGATGGGGAGATTTGTTGCTGTGTCAGAAGTGACCATTTACTCATATATGTGTGGGGCTCCCCGGAGAGTGGAAGGTTCTCTTGCAGAAGGTTATATATGTCAGATATCAGTCACGGTTGGTATGGACCCTGAGAGCAAAGAACTTTGAAGTGTGTAGGTTTGGTCAAAGTAAGAGAAGGTGAGAGGGATGCTAGATATTGTGTTATTTGGAGGTATGAAAAGAACAGCTGGTTTGGAATAGGGTGTTTTATTTGTAAGTCCTGGAAGGAGTAAAGTTTCCGGGTGACAGGGTGCACAAAATGTCTAAGCTGAAACAAACCCACCTTGGCCCAAGGGAACATCCGGGAGTGTGAGAAGGGGATTAAACTTGGTATAGCAGGATCGCCATATCCTGAGTGAGAACAGCGTGGCTCCCAGACAGAGGTCGTGGAGCTCTGGGTCAGCAAATAAAGCAGGAGACCACACCAGGGAACAGGGGTGGGCCGGGAAAAATGAACCTATCTCTATCTCCGTCCACCTGTTTGGGGGACGCAAGCTTGCCCAAGACACCACCGCACCGAGGTGTGAAGCCAAATAATACTTATGGATGTCCGGTGCCCCCATACCCCCCTGCCCCCTGGGGGAAAAAAATGACCGAACTGGCTACTCTATGGGCTTTGTGACAAAAAGTGAGGTCTGCAAAATACTCTCTATACCTCTCAGCAAATAGCTTGGGGTGTCTACTTTCCAAAATGGGGTCATTTGGGGGGGTTTGTGCCACCTGGGCATTCCATGGCCTCCGAAACTGTGATAGGCAGTGAAGAGTGAAATAAAAAATTTACGCCATTAGAAAGCCTGAAGGCGGTGCTTGTTTTTGGGGGTCCCGTGCGCGGCTAGGCTTACAAAAAGTCTCACACATGTGGTATCCCCGTACTCAGAAGAAGCAACAGAGTGTATTTTGGGGTGTAATTTCACATATTCCCATGGCATGTTTGAGCAATATATCATTTAGTGACAACTTTGTGCAAAAAAAAAAATTGTCTTTTTCCCGCAACTTGTGTCACAATATAAAATATTCCATGGACTCGACATGCCTCTCAGCAAATAGCTTGGGATGTCTACTTTCCAAAATGGGGTCATTTGGGGGGTTTTGAACTGTCCTGGCATTTTATGCACAACATTTAGAAGCTTATGTCACACATCACCCACTCTTCTAACCACTTGAAGACAAAGCCCTTTCTGACACTTTTTGTTTACATGAAAAAATTATTTTTTTTTGCAAGAAAATTACTTTGAACCCCCAAACATTATATATTTTTTTAAAGCAAATGCCCTACAGATTAAAATGGTGGGTGTTTCATTTTTTTTTTCACACAGTATTTGCGCAGCGATTTTTCAAACGCATTTTTTGGGGAAAAAACACACTTTTTTAAATTTTAATGCACTAAAACACACTATATTGCCCAAATGTTTGATGAAATAAAAAAGATGATCTTAGGCCGAGTACATGGATACCAAACATGACATGCTTTAAAATTGCGCACAAACGTGCAGTGGCAACAAAATAAATATATTTTTAAAAGCCTTTAAAAGCCTTTACAGGTTACCACTTTAGATTTACAGAGGAGGTCTACGCTAAAATTACTACCCTCGATCTGACCTTCGTGGTGATACCTCACGCCAGACCGACGCTTGCGTTCGCCTTAGCGCGAGAGCAGGGGGGGACAGGGGTGCTTTTTTTTTAATCATTTTTATTGTTATCCCAGGGAATGTAAATATCCCCTATGATAGCAATAGGTAGTGACAGGTACTCTTTTTTGAAAAAATTGGGGTCTAATAGACCCTAGATCTCTCCTCTGCCCTCAAAGCATCTGACCACACCAAGATCGGTGTGATAAAATGCTTTCCCAATAGCGCTGTTTACATCCGGCGAAATCTAAGTCATGAAATGCTCGTAGCTTCTGGTTTCTTAGGCCATAGAGATGTTTGGAGCCACTCTGGTCTCTGATCAGCTCTATGGTCAGCTGGCTGAATCACCGGCTGCATTCTCAGGTTCCCTGTTGAGACAGGAGAGCCAGAGAAAAACACAGAAGACGGTGGGGGGGCATTCCCTCCCACTGCTTGTAAAAGCAGTCTAGAGGCTAATTAGCCACTAGGATTGCTTTTACATGAAAGCCGACCACTGGCTGAAAAGAATGATACCAAGATGATACCTAAACCTGCAGGCAGCATTCTGGTGTAACCACTCAAAGTCATGAATTGCGTACCTGAAGACAAAAAAATGGTTAACAATAAAACACAGTAAACGGTAAAGGGGCGTGGCCTGACCTGGCATGAAGATGGCTGCTTAGATTAGAAGCTCATGCCACCTAACGACCTGAACTCAATTTACTGGAGGCACATTCGACCCAAACCTGCCTGAACTAATGGGGACTGCCTCGAGGAACACATCTGCTTCCCGATCCCGTTCGCCCAGGGAACACCCGGAGACTATGGGCCAGAATATACCAGATATGTTCCGCTCCGGCAGGGGAAACATGGCGTCTTCCCGCCACGGGAACTCACATACAGCGACTCTCTCACAAAGGGGATCATCACAATCCGTCACTCTCCCTCCTGTCCCAGCAGCCGGGAACGACCAAGAGCCACATACTCAACCTCACCTGAACATCCACGACCTGAGAACGATTGCAGCGGACATAAAGGACACACTCTCAGCTGCTATATCGGAACTGCGCCCTGACATACATTCACTCACCGACAGAGTGCAGGCTGCTAAAAAGATGGCGGAACGATTCAGATCCGCAAGACCACACATCAAGTTGACACCCATACTCTCCAAATGCGGGATATACAAAGACACCTCGAAGACCTCGATAATAGAGGCAGACGCCATAACCTACGAATAAGAGGAATCCCAGAAGTAATCAAAGGAAACCAAATACCGCTATCCATCACAGATCTGTTCAATGGCCTTTTGAACAGGCCCCCACAAACCCCTATCAAAATGGAGAGGATCCATCGAGCACTGAGACCCAGGGGAAAGGACACTGATCCCCCACGGGACATAATCTGCTGCCTAGTCGATTTCAAAATCAAGGAAGAGATTCTCAGACAGGCCAGAGGCAAATCGCAAATCGTTCATGAAAGGAAAAATGTTCAGATCTACCAAGATCTCTCCGGTATAACACTCCAACATCGCAGAGATCTGAGACCCTTGCTGGACACTCTCCATTCTAGGAACATACCTTACAAATGGAAGTTCCCTTTCTGCCTCTCCACCTCCACCCAGGGTCGTACAGCACTGCTGAAGGTGCCTGAAGATCTCCACCATTTTTGCGAAACCCTCAATATACCATTGGTGGATGTACCGAATTGGTATGCTGATTTTCGCCGTTCGGCCATGAGGAGAGATCATCAGCCAGAGGAGCCTATGGAGACACAAAGCACAAGATATAGAAGGAGACGCTCTCCCTCTACTCCAACACAGCGCAATCCCCGCTGCGACTTCAGCTCATCCGACTCTCCTAGTACGAGAAGAGCCCGGAGGGACTGCTAAACCTCCCTACAATTAATCAGTAATACAAGGTCGTCGGTTCACCACATTCAGTCATGTTTATGACGCACCTTTTTTTTTTTTTTTTTTGGTGATTAGTCTTGGACTTATGGTTTGACTGTTCTTTTTTATTTTATTTTATTATTAAAGATTGGATACTGTGAACCACCTCGGTCGTCCACAACACCCTCACAATATACCCTACCACAGTATGGTATTACCCCCACACACTGAGGCTGCGGAATTGGACAGTACTTCACATATGAACATTGGCTTAACAACGCAAGACTACTTTAAACTACAAACCCCAAAATGCACTACGAGCAGCTTCCGGATATACGCTATGGACATTGGTCACATATCCCGGACTTCCTTTTTCAGCCTGATTCTAATTGAGTTGTACGATGGAATACAGATAGCACATCACCATGGTTATCTACTGTCTACCCATCCACCGGACTAGGAACCTGGACACAGCGAAAACACCCTTCCTAGCCAGATCTGACCTATTATAAACCACACGGCTGAAGATTTTTCATTAGCCCATACAGAAGCAGGTTGCCGGAACCCACCGCTGACTTGGACTTCTCACGGGCCAACATCCCCCACAACAGGGGCAGCTCTGAACACAAAGAATGACAAGAATGAACTTTTACTCAGCGGGCTATGACACGGCTGACTGCGCTAATGGTAACGGACTCATGTACTAGGTATGGTGCCAACATAACAACCTATATACACTCATACATAGGTACATGAGTCAACACTTTCCGTCACACACCTACTCCCCTCGCCATTACTCCCATCTTATAACCTGTAACAAATACAGACCTATTCCTGAATAGGCCAGTACTGTTCAGCTGCAAACAAACTTTTACACCTCAAATTTATCAATAAGTTTGATCAAAATTTTGATCTACACTCACAGGTATCCATCTTTGCTTACAGAATGGAAGTTACACTTGTGAATGTTTTGGTTCTCTACTGTTATGATTTCTTACTTATACTAGTTAAAAGTATATATATATTTGCTATTTGACTTTTCGTCTATGCTATAGTACAATTTTATATCATACAATCAATTATCACTAGATAAACTGCACCATGGCTTATACACAGACTGCCTCATTGAGGACAGTGGACATCCCCAGATCTCCAACTTAAGCACACCCACAATACACTTGATTACTAATGTTACACTGACACATGAAGGGTGGTTTAAACTTTCGCCTACATAAGTTCCCACATTACCTTACCATATAGGGAATGTATCCCCGTTATATCACGACAACACCTCATCTCATGAACCACCCATGGATACCACAAACGCCCTCCCTAATATTTTCTTTCAATGGTCGGAGAGTGGCAGGTGTCTCGTGATACTAGGTACTTTCAAACCTACCAACTCTCTCTTGTGACAGGTTATTGCCATCCCCCACACAGTAGTGGAATAGGGTGCAATTCCGCAAGTTCGCGGAGTGCACGGTATCTCTACTCTGTACCCTACCGATTCTCGAGTGTCATTGAGGCGGGTGATTTATATCCTCCTCGCCTCATCGGTTACTCAATAGGGTTCAATACCCAAACCACAGCTCACTCTACTCTTCACAGAACCCCCCCTCCTACCATCCTACCCCCCTACCCTTGACTTCTCTTTACACATCCATTTTTGACAGAAGCAATGAAGCCCACCCACGCAATAAATGACATGGCTCAATCTAACACTCAAATCAAATTATGTTCCATAAACATACGAGGACTCAATACACCTGAGAAACGGTCACAATTACTCTCTTCCCTGCTAAAGTCGAAAACTCATATCGCCCTGATCCAGGAAACACACTTCCGAACGGACGCCATACCTAAGCTTCATGACAGAAACTTCCAGATGGTTTACCATGCGTCTAATAACGATGCTAAATCGAAAGGGGTGTCAATTCTTATATCAAAAAATTGCCCACTTACTGTCACTGACATCCAGAGAGATCCTCATGGGAGGTTCATTTTTATAAAGGGTAACCTACATAATAGACCCATCACCATCGCAAATCTCTCCTTTCAATAAATTTTTATTAGAAGTTTAGTAAGTACAAACGTATCATACATTCCAGAAAGGAAGATAGAAGGGAACAACAGGTACATGAATTGCAAGTGCGAGACATAACAAAACGGTCCACATTGATCAACAAATTATGTGATGAAAGTATTCATGTTATGAAGTACATCAAGAAATATCAAATCCCATTAGAAAGATGGAGTTAAATCAATAACCATGCAAGTTCTATCAAATTTATAAGACAGAGAGAACAATTTGTTGAGGCAACTAGGTGCATCTGAGAAAATTGACAGAAAATCCTTGGGTCTGCGAGGCGACAAGGGTAAGAAGAAGCACCCACAGCCACCCCAAAAGGGAACATGCTGTAGCCATGGGGCCTCCCCCCCGGAACCCCCGACTCCAGACAAAGTCGCCACAAAGGGGCGCACCCTGAAACTCAATACTGAACTGATAACCTGAAAACTTAAGACTAGAAATGAACATAGTCAAGTGTCCACTAAAACACTAAGGGAAATGGGACTGAGTGAGGGGAGGCCTAAGAAGCTCAAAGAACATGGACTCCAAAGAGCCTTAGCAGCAGTGAGGTAACTCCCTACACCGCCAATGTATGGTACTATTAAAACCTCAGGATAGACTAAAACTTAGAAGACCCAGTATGGGTCATTGAGATAAAAAGAAGGGAAAATAGGGAGACAAAAAGAGGGAGATAAAGAGGGGGTAAAAGGCATTATTAGGTGGAAAGGGGTTACAATAGAGTCACTCAGAGCGCAAGTTAGTCAGGGTAGCTAGCGGCAGGATATAAGGGGATGTGGCAGTATTTGGCCCAGGGCTTCCAAGTAAGTTTGAAAAGCCGTGCTTTGTCTTGTATAATGCTGACTATCTTTTCCTGTGCCATAATCCAGGATATTTTATGCTTCACCGCTGTGAAAGGAACCATATGCTTTTTCCAGCAGGATGCTATTGTAATTTTGGTGCCCAGCAAAATAAAAAAGATCAGTTTTTGGGAATATTTATCAACCTTATCCACTTTCAGATTCAGCAGAGCTATCTCTGGATTTTGAGGAATCTGAAAGGTTGTTACTTTGCGAATCACAGAGAAAACTTTGTTCCATAAGCTCCTTATTCGTGGGCAAGACCACTAAACATGGTACATTGTGCCTATATGATTGCACTTTCGGAAACACAGCAGGGAAGCATCTGGGAATATCTTTGCAAGAAGGGAGGGGACCCTGTACCAATGGGTGAATATCTTAAGGCTGGCCTCAATCAGAGAGATATTTAAAATTCCTTTGAAGTAGCGTTGAAAGCAGGAGAACCATTTGTCCTGTTCCTAGGAAATATCAAGGTCCTTTTCCCAGGACATGGCATAGGGAGGTTTAGACACAACCGAAGCTAGGGAGGCATAAATTATGGAGATCCCCCCTCTCTGATCCGTGGCACTCGAACACCACGATTCATAATTAGTGACCTTGGGAGGATCCGGTTTATTTGGCCAAATGGACTGAAGGAAGTGTTGTATTTGTATATATCGGAAACGTTCAGCGGGAGGCATCTCAAGCTTACTGGTGCAGAATGCAAAAGATAAAGGACCTGTGGGGGTGAAGTAGTTTCCTATTCTAAGTAAGCCTTTATTCAGCCACCAGCTAAACGCTAAAATGTTCATTCCCGGCGGAAAGTCGGGGTTATGAAATATATGTGTTAGGGGTCTAAGTGCAGAGATCAGGGAGGGATTTCTTTGTAATCGGTCGCACAGAGCCAATGAGTGGGAAAGCGTGGGGGCTAAAATGGGCTGCCTAAGCTTAGTCGGAGACCAAATCAAAAAGTCAATAGTGTGGAGAGGGGCTGCTTGACGTTCTATTGATACCCAATCCCTTGAATACACAATGGAGATCTGGGCCAACTGAGCGGCTTGGTAGTACAACCAGATGTTGGGTAAGGCTAGACCCCCTTGCGATTTAAGCCTGAATAGGATGTTCTTCGAGCAACGTCTGCGCTTTGAACCCCATATGAATTGTAGAATTTTGGATTGGAGTGTCTGTATTTGTGACTTCTGGATAGGGATAGGTAATGACCTAAATAGATAAAGTATGCGGGGGAGGAGGGTCATTTTGACTGCATTAATACGGCCTAGCCAGGAGAGGTTATGCTTATCCCAATTAGAGAGGTCAGAGGCCATTTTACGGAAGATGGCCGGGTAATTAGAGGAGTAGAGGGAAGCTATACTAGCGGAGAGATTGACCCCTAAGTAAGGAAGGGACGACGAGCTCCATGAGAATGGGAAATGGTTTTGTAAGCTACTTAGAATAATGGGGGGAACCGTAATGTTTAAAGCTGATGATTTGGAGACATTAACGCGAAGGCCGGATATTTCGCCAAATTTGTCAAGCAGGGAGAAAATGTTAGGGGTAGATATTAGAGGAGAAGTTACAAAAAGCAGCAGATCATCAGCAAAAAGAGCGTATTTGTGCTCTTGTTTACCACAGACCACCCCCTTAATATCAGGATGAGTTCTAATAGCAATAGCCAGGGACTCCATTGCTATAGCGAAAAGGAGGGGGGGAAGAGGGCATCCTTGTCTGGTGCCCTTTTCTATAGCTAGGGGTTCGGAGTAGTAGCCCTGCAGTCTGACCTGTGCACTTGGGTCAGAATACAGGGCTCGTAATGTGCCCAAGAAGTGTGGACCAAAGCCCCATCGCTCCCAGACACTAAATAGATATGGCCAGGTTACTGTATCAAAAGCTTTTTGCAAGTCGATTGATAACAAATAGCCTTTTTGTTGGGGACCTCCATCCCAGTGGGAATTGAGAAGGGAAATTATGTCAACTGCTCTTCTAATCTGATCAGGTCCTTGTCTCCCCGGGATAAAGCCCACCTGGTCCTTATGAATATAAAGAGCTATGCAAGATGCTAGTCTATTAGATAGAATTTTAGTTAAAATTTTTAGATCGTTGTTGATTAAGGAGATAGGTCGGTAATTGGAGACCAAGGAGGTATCTTTATCAGGTTTAGGAATGACCGATATGAATGCAAGGTTTAGGGCTTTATCCAAGGGAGAACCAGACCTGAGAGAGTTGAAAAACCTGACCAAATACGGGGCTAAGATAGTGGCGAATTTTTTGTAGTACCCGACGGAAAAACGATCTGGTCCTGGGGCTGAGTTTTGTTTAAGTTGTTTAATTACCCCGAGAACTTCCGATTCCGAAATCGGTTTATCTAGGAGCTCCGAATGTTCAGAGGATAATTTTGGGAGAGAGAGATTGTTCAGGAAATCTGCTATGGGGGGTTGACTGCTCTTTTTTATATAATGAGGTGTAGAAATCCTGGAATGTTTCCATTAACGGTGTGTGTTTTGTGAGAGTTCCCCCGTTCGAGTTCGTATTTTGGGGAAGGTGAAAGATCGAGGTCGTGGAGAGAGTTTGGCTGCTAATTTAGCTCCTATTTTATCTGTCTGATAGTAGAAACGAGCTCCTGACCATCGAAGGTGTTTCTCAGCTTCGGTGGTGAGTGCTAGGTTTAGGGATGTCCGTGTCGATTCCAGGGCTTCCAGAGACTCCCTAGTGGGGATCCTTTTATGGGCCTTGCTCAGGGAATGGAATTCTATCTGGAGGTTATTGATGTCTACTGTACGTTCTTTTTTAAGGCGGGAGGTGATTTGGATAATCTTCCCTCTGAGAACTGCTTTGTGGGCTGCCCACAATGTTTCCGGGGAGACCTCCCCAGTATTGTTTAGTCGGAAGTATGCTTGTATTTCCTGCGCTAAGATCGTGCATTGGACTTGATCGCTTAAAAGCCCTTCATTAAGGCGCCATATGAATTTTTTGCAAGGATTGTGAGAATGTTGCATATATAAAAGGACCATAGAGTGATCTGAGATGGTGGTGTCTCTGATGACTGCTCTGATAGCCGAGGGGATGCTGTGGGATTAAATAAAGATATGATCAATTCTGGTGTGAAGATGATGGGGGGCCGAATAGTGTGTGTAGTCTTTGGATCTGGGATTCATTTCTCTCCAAATGTCCACAAGGCCAAGGGAACACAGTGTGGAGGCTATCTTAGTACTCTGTTTTGGAGGTTTCCTAGACCGAAAGGGGCCTGGCCCCAATCTGCCCAGAGAGAGATCAAAAGGGAGATTTGTGCCTCCACCCATGATTATTTTCCCCTCCAGTTGCGGGCCTAATGTGGACATCATAGCGGAAAAAAAGAAGCCTGACCTTTGTTTGGGGCATAATAAGATATGAAGGAGTACTGGGCTCCCTCGATAGTGCCTTTTACTAAGATAAACCTGCCTGCTTGGTCTTTAATGACATCAGAGGGGGAAAACTTAAGGTGTTTTGCAAAACAGATGGCTACCCCCTTAGTTTTGTTGTCAGCTTTGGAAAGAAAAAACGGGGGGTAGTTCCCGTGTAAGAAGGAGGGGTTGTAAGAGGACGGGAAATGTGTTTCCTGTAATAAAAGGACTGCAATCTTTTGTGATTTGTAGTGATTAAATAGTTTTCGCCTCTTAACTGGGGAGTTTAACCCTTGCACATTGTGCGTAGCAATACAGAGGGGGGGAGAAGTGAGTGTGTCAGAATGCACGGACCAGAAGGGGGGATATACGCATCATACTAAAAGTGCTTACCTTAACCTTCATAATTTGGTTATGTGTCCAAACCCCTGTAGCCTGAGAGTTTTGGAGCCGAGACTGTAGACGTGTTGTTGGGCGTCTGAGTGACCCTAGGGAGAGGCGGGAGAGGAGAAGAAGGAGGAGGCCGTACCTGAGAAGAAGAGACAGGACATGTCAAGAACAATGTGAAAAATAATAAAACAGGCAATCGTCATGCTGCGTAAGAGCAACCTAAGTTCCCTTGCAGGAGGAAGGGGCATCATGCCACCCCCAGCAAGTTTTTCCCAAAAACGGAACCCCAAACAGGGGGGTTGTGTTGTAGTCTCCGAGTGGGGGAAAAATGCCACTCCGAGACAGGTGGAGGCGAAGTGCAGCTGCTCCAGCCATTCCGCCAAAAATAAAACAGAGAAATAAAATTTTTGGAGGAAAAAAAGTGGAGGAGATAACCATTCAAAAGGGGGGGGGGGAATCCAAAAATAAGGGAGTCTGGTGGAGAGGAGAGGCAAAATGACAGCGTTACACCATCAGACGTAGGTCAGGCCCAAATCCTGCCGGAAGGGTAAGGGGAACGTGGAGAGTCCATGTCCCAATGCCTGGTGATAACGGCAAAGAAAGGGTAGACAAGGTTGATTGCAGAATTCTCATTAAGGTGGGTGATCATCCTTAGATCTCTTAGCTTGTTGCTTGTGCCATAAGGGTTGGATGGGGCTCGTTGGAGGAGGTCTTTTCGCAGAGTTTGGGGTTCTGGGATCCAGAGCAAAAGCAGATGTTGGAGAGTGGGAAATAAGTCCCAGTTGAAGCAGCAAACGTTCTCCGTCACTAAAGTTCGTGAAGCTGTAGGATTTGTTTAAATAGGCAAAATTTAGACGGAATGGAAACGACCATCTGTAAGTGATCGATTTTTGAGACAGGATGGATGAGCAGGAGTGGTTTTAAGGATCTTCGTCGTTGTATTGTAAAGGGGGAGAGATCAGCAAAAATTTGAATGGGGTGTCCTTGGATGGAGAGGTTTTCAGCTTCCCTGGCTTTATGCATGACTTCCTCTTTAACTCTGAAAAAGTGGGGTTTCACCACTATGTCTCTGGGCAGACCGTCTTGGCGAGGAGGTTGTAGGGCCCTGTGCGCTCGATCTAGTTCCAGCCTATAATCTGGTATGTCAGGAATCAGATTTTTGATGAAAGAGCGAACGATTTTGTCGGTGTCCTTGAACGACTCAGGAAGGCCTCTCAGTCTGAAGTTATACTTGCGCGATCTATTTTCGAGATCGTCAAGTTTTGAGAACGCCATATCTAGTTGTTCGTGTAAGTCATGGATCCTGTCAGTATTCTGATTGGCAATGGCAACCGTTTGATCGGTTTTAGCTTCGATCGCTTCAATTCTGGCTCCCAGATGCTGCAGGTCAGCCTGTATTGTGGAAGTGATTTGTGAGGCAGTGTGAGCAAGACTCCTGGAAAGCATATTTGAGAAAGTCTCCATTAAAGATGAAAAGTCTGTGGGAATAGGAGCAGGGGAACCGGTGTGAGCTCCTGGGTGGGCCGGGATGTAACTGCAATCATCCATTGGAATGAGGGGGGCCCATCCAAGGGCCTGCAGTTCATGGAGTCTGAGGTGGAGGGGGATAATAGCTCATCCTGTGGTTTACTCACTGTTTGGAGATGCATCCCTTCTGTGTGTGAGGACAGTGGTGGAAAATCTGCCAAGGATTCCTCCGGATGCAGTGTTAGGCTGTGCTGGCGGCCGCCATTTTAGCGGGGGCCGCGTTCGGAGGTCCGGGACTGAGATGTTGGGATAAATCCCGTCTGGCAGAGCCCCCGGTCATACGGGGGGGTCCCTCGGGTCTTCTGGGTATATCGTGGGGGCCCGATCGGCAGGTTCCTCCACTATTGATGGCTGTGGCGGAGAGTAGAGGATGGAGCGGAGCGGAGCTCTCAGATTGTGCGACCGCTCATGGAGCCACCGTGCATGTGCCTACCATCGCAAATCTCTACGCACCAAACACTGCACAAGTTACCTTTTTTCGTAAAACGCTCCAACAATTGCAAACTTTCCACTCGGGTACCCTAATAGTTGGAGGAGACTTTAATGTAGCCCTTAATCCTTCCGTAGACACGTCTATTGGTCTATCAACTCTGACATACAAGGCCCTTCATGCGATAAAGATTCAACTCAAGGAATTACTGCTCCATGACACGTGGCGGACCACTTTTTTATCTCCCAAAACGATCTATCCTTACTATCCAAAGCGACTTTTGAACCAATGATTCTATCGGACCACAACCCGGTAACGATGACCATACAAATTCCTTATACAGGGGTGGTCTCTCACATTTGGCGCCTTGATAGCTCCCTACTCACTGACACAGAAATAACACGGTCCGTATCTCAAAACCTAACCCAATACTTTTCGGAAAACACACAAAGCGACTCCCCACCAGAAGTCATATGGGCTGCACATAAATGTGTCTCACTGGCGGCAAAAAGAAATAAACCTAAGAAAGAGAAAATAGTGGAATTAACTAACCGTATTTACTCTTTAGAACAAAAACATAAAGCTTCTTTAGCTGACGAGGCTCTGGCAGAACTGACAAGTACCAGAGAAGAACTTTTAGAAGAACTACACAAAACTTTAAAACGAAAATACGCATTAACTCAAAAGTGCTTCTACGAATTTGGTAATAAATCTGGAAAGCTACTAGCCAGAGCCTTACAAGCTAAAAAGGCTGCACAAACTATTCATACGATCAAAGACACCTCAGGGAAGGCATTTGTAAAATCGGAAGAAATATCTGACCAATTTGTACAATATTTTTCTAAATTATACAACATACCTACCCCCAACTATCTACCACCCCAGACAATCGCACAACAGCTATTCAAGAATTCCTTCGCCAATACTCTCCCACACTAATCACAGCTGAGGAAGCCACCAATCTAGACCTACCATTAACAATAGCAGAAACATTAAGTGCACTAAAACAATTAAAACCTGGTAAGAGCCCCGGTCTGGATGGTCTAACGGTCAACTATTATAAATCCTTTCCTGACATCGTTATCCCCCAACTAGTGAAAGCCTTTAACAACCTTACACCATCCAGCATAGCCAGCAAAGATATCCTTGAAGCACATATCACCCTTATCCCCAAACCAGGCAAGGATGCTACTTCGGTTTCCAACTATCGCCCCATCTCTCTACTAAATGTAGACGTCAAACTATATGCCAAAGCCTTGGCCAATCGACTTTTACCCTTGATCCCCGGGCTGGTGTCTCTGGACCAAGTGGGTTTCGTCCCTGTCAGGGAAGTGAGGGACAACACTATTAAAGCTTTGAATATCCACCATTGGCTTTCTAAGTCTTCGACACAAGGCTTCTTTCTATCTCTGGATGCGGAGAAGGCGTTCGACAGGGTGGCTTGGGATTTTATGGCTGCCACCATACTTGCTGTGGGCATACCTCCACGCCTTCTCCAAATGATTCTGGCGTTATATTCCAATCCCACAGCCAGAATTAGAGTAAACGGCCGCCTGTCGGACGCCTTCTCCGTTTCCAATGCAGGGATGCCCATTATCCCCTCTAATTTTTGTCCTCACCATGGAACCCCTATTACGTAAACTCAGAGAAAATTTGGATATTAAAGGCCTAAACATAAACCGCAAACAATACAAGATAGCAGCTTATGCGGACGACATTCTGCTTTTCCTTACAGACCCGATTAATACTATTCCTAATCTTCTTAAAGACTTCGCTCTTTTTAAATCCCTCGCCAACTTACAAATCAACTTCTCCAAGTCAAAAGCTTTGAACATTACCTTATCTGACACCATGATTACACAATGCAAGCACAATTTTCCCTTTTGCTGGGAACCCCACAATATCACATACCTTAATTAAAATTTCCAAGAAACTGACTGACCTCTACATAACGATCTTTCAACCGGTCCTCCAGGCCATACAGGGCGACCTACAAAAGTGGCATGAGGGACCGTTTTCCTGGTTTGGAAGAACTGCAATATTGAAAATGAACATATTACCTAGACTACTTTATCTGTTTCAAGCTATTCCCATAAAACTACAACTCTCATTCTTTGCTTCATACAAACGGATGTGTAGGACACTCATTTGGACCTCTAAACCACCTAGGCTAAGTTGGGCCAGACTTACTTTACCCAAATCTATAGGGGGATTAGGCTTACCAGACATTCAAAAATATCATTGGGCCTGCCACCTAACAAGAATTGCTGATTGGCATTTACATCATCACAGCAAAAGCTGGATACAGCTAGAACAGGTATTTATAAAAATCCCACTACGTCACTTGCCTTGGATCAACCCTCATAAGATTCCAAAGGACGTCCAATCACACCCTCTAATTGGAGCTACACTATTGAATTTCAAGGTGGCATGCAAACACATACAACTACAACCCACACCTGGACCCATGACTCCTTTAGAAGACAACCCGGACTTTGAACCGGGTCTCGCTCTACATACCCAAACGATAGACCCGCTAAGACCCTGACCTTTAATTCGACAATTTTTTCACGATGAACATCTTATGACACACCAAGCCATGTCTTCCAAATTCCCAGACCACCACATCCCTTTCTAAAAATTCCTACAAATCAGACATTTCATCCAAAGCTGCACTCCCACCGTTGCTATACACCGGGAACCATCACAGTTCGAACACTTATGCAATAGTGAGGGACCCCAGCGACACTTGATTTCGAGTATATATGCCATGCTATTTTTGACACACAAAGTCAAGGAAGACAAACTAGTATGTAGATGGGAAACTGAACTACAGTTATGCCCCGTACACACGGTCGGAGCGTGTTGTCGGACATTCCGACCGTGTGTGGGCTCCATCGGACATTTTCCATCGGATTTTCCGACACACAAAGTTGGAGAGCAGGAGATAAAATTTTCCGACAACAAAGTCCGATCACGTCAATTCCAACCGTGTGTGGCCAGTTCCGACGTACAAAGTGCCACGCATGCTCAGAAGAAATTCCGACACGGAACAGCTCGGTCTGGTAAAATTAGCGTTCGCAATGGATACAGCACTTTCGTCACACTGCAATGTTAAAAATGGTTTAATACAGCGCACTCTCTTCTTCTTTATAATGTGACAAGAATTAAGTAGTTTTGCTGCTCATATTCACACACACTTCTCACAAACTTATTTCTTTACTATTTATCGTGATTCCCTCAATATATTTTGATTTGTCACATCTGACAACATTATTTTTTGATTTTTTTTTTGGTTTTTAAGTCCGATTATTTTTTTTTTAGTTTGTCTTTTTTTCAAGGCTTATTTTTTGTTTTTGGGATTTTTATTTGTACTCCTGAAAATTTTTGTGTGTGTTTTTTGTGTCAAGTTACCACAACACCATTGATATGTTGTTCTATTTAATCTGTAGAAGATTGTTTGGTGGTGTTGTCCCTTGTTAATTTCACATTTTATGTTAGAAATGTACCTGAATTGTCACCAACAAACTGTCCTTTTTGGATGAAAACACACATAGGAGAGGATAATTTTCCAAAAAATTACTTTTATTAAGGGCTCACAACTAAACAAAGAGGGAGGCAATGCTGGAGAAACTGCAGAAATGGGTGAAGCCTTGGACCCCCAGGGCACACATCAACTATTTTCAAGCAAAACTGGTGGCCTGAGGAGTCCTTATCTAAGGGAGGGCAGTCTGGTCCAGAAGTCCCATATATCCTGAAAGCAGCAGATGAAATCTGTGTCCCCAGGCTGTGGTCATATGAGAGACTGCAGCTTTTGTCAGACCAGACTGAACCCAGGGCCATCACTCTCTAGTCTTCCTTCCACACTTCCTTCCACGCAGTGGCTCTGGTGGTGGAGTTATGGCAGCAGGAGGAGGAGGAGGAGGATGGTCCAACTCAATCACGTCGGTCTTGGGTGTTAGTTCCCCACTCACCCCCTTACTTAGGACTTTATAAAGAAGGTCCTCACACAGCTTGCATTGACCCTCCTGCATGCCCTGCAGTTTTGTGGCAGCCATGCAGGCAAAGGCCTCTTCAGGAGTGGGTAAGGCTCGGAGGGACGCAGAAGCCTCCTGAATTAGCCTGAGCGCTGAATCCTGCATGTGAGTCGTCTTCCTCGCTCTTTTATATGGAAGGCGGAGGGGAGGAACCTGCGATTCAGTCAGGCTGCGACTGGTCCCAGGCTTCTCTTGGCTGCCACTTAGCCCCGCCTCCTCCTGGCTGCCACTAATCCCCGCCTCCTTCTGGCTGCCACATTCCACAACCTCGTCCTGGCTGAGGTCTTCCTGTGTATGAAAAAGGGACATAGCTTTAGTTTTTTATTCATCAATCACACACAATTGTCACCTCCTGACTGTTGCAAATTGAATGTTAGCAAATATAACAGACTATCCTTCTGAGCCCAGCAGTTTTCTTTCTTGTCCCAATTTTGGGTGCCCACTACTGTCTATTGATATGTAAAACACTTTTTGCAATCAGCAATTAGTGATCAATAATAACATCTAGTAAAGATCATTTCTTTATTGACCCGAATTCTGTAGAAGGATTCTATACCTGACTCCAGCTGGGCTCCTCCACTTCTTCCTGGCTGGAAGGCCCAGGTTGGACATCGGAAGCCTCAGCTGGGGTGGAAGGAAGAGTGGAAGGAAAAGTGGAGAGGGATTACCTGACTTCAGTGTGGTCTGACAAAAATCGCAGTCTCTCATAGTACCACAGCCTGGGAACATAAATGTCATCTGCTGCAGCTCCGGACCTCTAGGAATCCGTGACCTTCTTGTGCTCCCTAAGATAAGTGCTCCTCAGGCCACCAATTTTGGCTTTTAAATAGGGGATGGTTGCTGTGGGGACCACCGGCTTCACCAACTCCAGCAGTGTCTCCAGCGCTGCCTGCCTCTTTTGTTTATTGTTATAATGGGGATGTCTCACCTGCCACAGACAGGGCAGCTCCCTGTACTTGTCTATGAACAGGGGGAGGAAGTTGTGGTCATTGAAGCCATCCATTTTCTCTGCAAGACACAACACAAGACAAGCCCTAAGGTCAGGCCAAACTCTCCTAATCTTGTTACAATATAGGCTTCAATTTCGAAGCAGTATAGGCCCAAGTTTAGATCTTAACTTCGTTATCACGATCGGCGCTTTCGATGCTCCTTCCTCCGCTCACAGATCGTACGTAATATGCACGTGTGTTACGCTTTATACACACGGTGCATGCGTGTAACTCCGCCCGCCCCTGACGTTCTTTCTAGTCTATTCCCCGCCCCTTTTCATTCGGTGCAGTGGGGGAAGAGCACATGGCGGAGACACAGCAGGTGCGTGCTAATTACAGCAACGAGGAGGAGGAGGAGGAAAGCCCAGAGGCAGAAACGTCCCGATCCAGAAGGAGATGTAAGGCCTCAAATATGTCCTTTGGGGAGATGTTGGAGATGGTGGACATCTTGAAGAGGGCCGACTATGAGGGGAAGTATGGGCCTTACCCCAACCCTAATGGTCGAAAGGCCAAGATCATAGCGAAAGTGGTCAGGAGTCTGCACCGGCATTTTGGGGTACGACGATCGAAATATCACCTCAGGAAGCGGTGGTCGGACCTGAAATTAAAGTGGTGTTCCGGCCAAAATTATACTTTTTAAATAAAAATACCCCTATAATACACAAGCTTAATGTATTCTAGTAAAGTTAGTCTGTAAACTAATGTCTGTTTTGTTAGTTTATAGCAGTAGTTTGTTATTTTATAAATTTACAGCAGGCCGTGGCCATCTTAAGTCTGGGCATCTGAAGCCAGACTGTATTTCTTCCTGGATCTCATCCTTGCAGATCTCGCACATGCTCAGTGCAGCACAAGCAGTGTAATAGGTTTCAGGTCAGGTTTCCATAGCAACGGCAGTGTCAGAGGAAGTTGCCGCCCCTTCCCAGAAGGCATTGCAAACAGGAAATGATGCGATGGGCTGCGGCCAGGGAGGAGGAAGTGAAAAATAAATACAGCAGATATACAGTAAGTGCTGAGAAAAAAAAAATTTAAATATCCAATTCGTTTACAGTGCACAGTTTAGTGAGGGATGCTGAAGAGTTGTAAAAGTGGGTGGAACTCCACTTTAAGAGAACATGAGAAGTACAGAAAGATCCGGAGAGTGCTGCAAAAAAGTAAGTAGTTGTCCTGTGTTCCTATTCTTTATGTTTATTACGTTCGTGCTGCTCCATGTGCTTTTCTTACAAGTCTACATTTTTACATGGCAAATTTCATGTTCATGGGTACATTATTTGTTCGTATCAAACATTTTTCTTTCGGCCTATAAAACACCATTGTTTAGGCCATATGCATTTGGCCACAATTTTTACGCCCTACTTGTCATAAACTATTTTGGTTGTGTAGATGGCTTTGTTACTAGAATGAAATGCAAAATAGATTCTGTGTAAGGAGATGACACTCAGCTGCTGTTTTCACATCTGGACACTGGAGCACTAGTGTGGGACACAAGAACACCATTTTTATTAGGGGGGGGCACACAGGTGCTCCAGTGTATACTATAGGGGGGTCTCCATCTGTGAAGCTTGTACCAAACAGGTCAAGTATTGAAGTTTGACAAAGGACACTGAAAATGCCACATTTTGGAACTCTGCCAAAATAGACAATTGTACCCCACTTCCAAGCAATGTTTTCTAATTATAGTTCTGCCATCAAATCACTGTGTGCTAAGCATAGCATTTATTTTTTTTGACATAGGGGAGAAAAGACTCGGAGGACACCCCTCATCCGAGGAGAACACAGACCCCCCACCTCTGGAAGAAGGGGAAATCCCACCATCCCAAGAAGAGCAGGAGGAAGAAGACATGGTGGAACTAGTCACCACAACAGGTGAGTGTCTGCGACCACAGGCTCAGGTAAGAGATGGATACTGGCATATTTTTGATACCTTTTTTTTTTTGGGCTTCTCTCTTTTTAGGTGATCGTGATGTTGTGGCTCCAGATCCTTTCACATCAGAAAGTGCCCAGATCCTGATCGGGGAGATCATGGGGTGTAATTTAGAATTGGAAAAACTCAATAAAAACATCAATGATGTTATTCAAAAAAATAAAAACATCATTGATGTTTTGGGGCGAAATTAAAACCCCTCACAATCCCTTTGTTTTTTTGTGTGCTCCAATGTTCACAATGTTTGAAAGATTTTTCGAAAAGCCTAATTTGGAGGATGCACACAGTGTGCCAACTTGTGCTATCTGCCATCACGGGAGATCAATGGATGCGTTTTGGTGGTGCAACCCCTTCCTCAATAATAAAGTAGCTGAGAGGAAGGGGTTGCTCCCCCAAAACACGTCCCTTGATCCCCCATGATGGCAGCTAGCACATGTTGACATTGGGAAATTTGTGTGCATCTTCCAAATTTGGCTTTTCCTGGGGTGACTCCACCCCATCTGAACGCAATATCAAACACAGTTCCTAAATACTCATGTCTGATATTGCCTTCAAGTTCAAACAAATGTGAACTTTGTAAGTTCAAGATTTGTGGCTTTCTTGTTGGTTTTACACATGCCTGTTTTAGCTTAAATGGACATTTATCTGTTTGATAATGCCACCCCAAAAATTGTTATACCACAAACATGTTGTTTTGTTAGAAAAAACTTTTCTAAATGCACATGTGATTGTGCATGTATTAAAGAGATTCTTAAGCAAGAATGTGTGGATTATTGTGTCAACGCTAAAACATTTTGTTTGTTGGTGATGTCATTGCTGTTTTCTGTGAAAATGGGTGTTATTTCCTAAGGGCAAATCCTCTTTGCACTACAAGTGCAGTTTCAGTGCAGTTTCAGTGCACTTGTAGTGCAAAGTGTCTTTGCCTTTAGTAAATAACACCCAACAGTGCTTTGTATAAGGTTACACAATCACGCCATTTTCGGGACTCACCACATTTCTGTCAGGGTCAGCTAAAACAAACACAAGCAGTAAATGTCCACAAAGATTTTCTTTTTTTGGCTCTTTTATTTGATAAAGGCTTCACAAATTTGCTGGCATATTGATGGCCCCCCTACCCGCAAAGAACTCCAGGTATCGTAACCGGACATCACGGGCACTCAGGGAGGGCAAGCCAGGACGGCCACTTTCAAGCGCCGTCAGTGTTGTTTCATGGATCATTCTGGCCTCAGGCCCAACTGAGCCAGCATAGTTGGCAGAATGTTTGCGTAAAAAGTTATGGAGAATAAAGCACGCCAGGATTATATGATTAAGTTTATACTCTGCCATATGGATGGGTGTCAGAAATAGGCGGAACCGGCTGGCCAGGATTCCAAATGTGTTCTCCACCACTCTTCTGGCTCTGGCCAGCCGGTAATTAAAAACCCTCTGTTCCGGGGTGAGGGTCCTCATAGGGAATGGCCGCATAAGATGGTCCCCCAGCGCAAACGCTTCATCAGCAATGAACACAAATGGGAGTCCTTTCACATTGTCCTCTGAAGGTGGCAAGTCCAAGCTGCCATTCTGGAGACGCCTGTAGAACTCCATCTGGGCAATGACTCTACCATCGGACATCTGGCCATTCTTCCCCACGTCCACATACAAGAAGTCGTAATTAGCCGACACCACCGCCAACATCACAATACTATTGAACCCCTTATAGTTGAAATAGTACGACCCCGAGTTGGGTGGTGGGACGATGTGGACGTGTTTCCCATCAATTGCCCCTCCGCAGTTAGGAAAGTCCCACCGCTCGGCAAAGTGGGAGGCCACAGTCTGCCATTCCTGTGGCGTGGAAGGAAACTGTTAAGGAAAACAAAAATAAATTAATATTTTTGCACATAAACATGGCAAGCAGATTAGACACAAACATTCTTGGCCAACCTCCAGATAGCATTTATTAAGGGGAATTTAACAACACCAAAGTATAAGGTACACCTATCATATTCCCCCATCCCCCTTATGGGCCATTTCTAACATTATGGGGGGTGTGGAAATCTTGGACAGGTAACCCTCTCCACTTCATTGAGAGATGAATACCTAAATACAGGGTATTAATTGGAACAGCCCCTCCTTAGTTACACTATTGGCAGCCCACTGGACAGGTAAGAAGTGTCATAATACAAAGATATAAATACACACTGTACACATTTGAGCACATTTGGACATTCTGCTATTACCTATCATGATAATAATAGGATTTAAATACTCGAAACAGTACCATTTGAAAGTATACAGGCAGGCCCTTGCACTACATGCTTTGGTGAATTCATCCATAAATCTGAGCACAAAAGAGATGGGTATAGTGTGTATGGGTTTGGCAAAGTCAGCAGATAGGTGATTGAGGATAGATAGAGAATTGGGATCAGCTGACTTAGCAGTTGGGGGGAGGGAGGGTTACTAAAAATGGTAAGTGAAGGCAAATATGTATGAAGGACCTAAAAAATGAATTACATAAAAATCCAGCATGCATGAGGACAAAGGGGACATTCACAGCATATTACAATCATGGTAATTAGGGAATGAGAAAGAAATACATTATATTAGCAATCATTCAATAGAATAAAATGTGATATTAAAGGATAAAAATCTTACCTTCATATACTCCTTCTGCAGGACCTGGATGATGGCAGAACAGGTCTCTGGGATAATGATCCCCAGAGCCTGGGGGGAGATGCCTGTCGAGAACTTCAAGTCCTGCAGGCTTCTCCCTGTTGCCAAGTACCGCAGGGTAGTGACGAGCCTCTGCTCCGGAGTGATGGCTTGCCTCATGCAGGTATCCTGCCTGCTGATATAGGGGGTCAGCAAAGCCAACAAACGGTGAAAAACGGGGTCCGTCATCCGGAGAATGTTCCTGAAATCATCAGGATTATTCTCACGGATCTCACGGAGCAAAGGCATATGAGAGAACTGGTCACGCTGAAGCAACCAATTCTTGGTCCATGAACTCCTCCCCACCCTGTTAATGGACTGGACTTGTGTCAAGGTCAGGACCCCAACACCAAGCCCCCGCACAGCACGAACTCTACAAGGAGTACGCATATGCAACATGGCTAGAAAACGGTCGGCTGCTCAGAATGAAGTAACAGAACGCACTGAAGAACAGCAAGGCCTGTGAAGAGCGACCTGAAAAACAGTAACGAACGCACAAGAACACACTGACAAGTCAATGGTACTCGCTGCACGCACTGAAGAGCAGATACAAACCCACAAGCACAAACTGAATGGCAGAAAACGATCTGAAAACCACGAGTCTGAAAAAGCGCGAATCGTCTCTCACCAAGCTTTTACTAACACGAGATTAGCAAAAGGAGCCCAAAGGGTGCCGCGCTTGGTTCTGAACTGGCCTTTTATAGTCTCGTCGTACGTGGTGTACGTGACCGCGTGGTTGGCGATTGGAAATTCCGACAACTTTGTGCGACCGTGTGTACGCAAAACAAGTTTGAGCCAACATCCGTCGGAAAAAATCCTAGGATTTTGTTGTTGGAATGTCCGAACAAAGTCCGACCGTGTGTACGGGGCATTAGACTTGACCTCTGAAGAATGGGAACACATCTTTAATCACATTCATAAGGGCACGATTAATGTTTCAACACAAGAAAACAGATAAAAAATTTTCACAAAATGGTACAGGACCCCAGACAAAATCCAAAAATGTTACCAAAACATTCCCCCAACATGTTGGAGATGCAACGAAGCTGACGGCATGTTCCTCCACATTTGGTGGTCATGCCCACTCATCCAACCCTACTGGACTGAAATTCACAGCTTAATTTCTCAGATTACGACCTATACACCAAACTTCATGCCAGCTCAATTCCTACTACACCACACTTCTATACCTCAATCACAATATAAAAAACTCTCATGCTCCATCTTATTAATGCTGCAAACCAATGTATTCAAGTGCACTGGAGACAGTTCTTCCCCCACGATCACAGAAGGATACAGAGAATAAATAAAGTGGCTGAAATGGAAAACCTCATACACCAAGCCAACGACACCACATCGAAATATAGCAAAACTTGGGCTTGCTGGTCACACTATGTTGAGTCACAAGCTACGACTGCTCCTCCCATCGACCCTTCCACAGTGAATTAGATCACCATGCATGATTAGCTCTCAAGATACCCTTGACCTGCACCCTTTGCCTCTTTCCTCCCACCTACGAACTCTCCATCCCTGGCAACAGTGCTTCGCACATTCAATCTCCAGTCCTCTATTGAACATTGTGATATTTACCCTGCATGAAGGCTCACTGGCTCTGCACATATATGGACTTAAACCAATCACGGAGTGCACTATGCAGTAGGACCCCAAAGTCCTGGGTCTTGTATACGGTGACACTTCCATATGTATCACTTGGGCTTTTTATGTACGATACGATATACCGTTCCAACATACACACTAATTTCACACCTGTGTTCCCCTCCTCCAGACACAGATAGATCCCCTTAGGGGTGTCCGGAGATAAGGGATTACATTGGTCAGTAAATATTCAACACACGCAAACATATTACCTACTCTAAACGTCCATCATTATACACCAATTCCAAAGAGAATAACTACAACCATCCTTAAATCTACATTAAGTCAAATTATTCCCACCCTATTGATTTCACAATGACTTAAGAGTAACAAAAGATGTCTATGAAGCTCTCACCCGGCACCTTTTAATGGTATGACATATATTGATAAAACATATCTGTTTTTGCTTCTTATATCATAGTATAATTGTACACCTGACTATACTAACTGTATTAAAAATTCTTCTGAATTGACTTCTGTATTCATGTTAAAACTCAATAAAATATCTTTAAAAAAAAAAACACAGTAAACGGTAAAGTATAAAAAATTGCATACCTGAAAAGCAAGCATGATAAAACATAATAACGATAAAACATTGCAGAATAGAATACAGTAAAAAAGAGCAGAACAATAGAGAGAGAACAGAGAGAGAGAGAGAACAATGAAACGACAACTATTTTTTTTTTATTTCATATATTTTTTTGTGTTTTTTTTTTTTTTTTTTTACACTTTTTTTTGTAACTGTAACTTTTATAACTGTAACCGGTTCCAGGTTCGGGTCTCTCAAAATGCGATGGCATCTTGGGAGACCCTGTGAAAGTGTGCCTAGTTTGTGCAATGCTGTACCCTACGCTAATACTCAACTAGTGTATGGTAGCGTTCAAAACATTCACCAATGCAAAGACCAGGATTGTCAGGACAGGAGGGACAATAATAGCGGGTGTCACGCCTATATCCGCGCTTGCTGCAGACACAACATCTTTTTTGGGGGGTTCATTGGGTAGGGGTACTCGGGAGGACATAAAAATGCCTCTCATGCAGCCGACTGCATTTGGTTGGGGATGTGAATGGGGGAAGTGCGGGCGCTGCAGAAATGGTGGGTTCCCAATTCGGATTGGCGAATGCTGCAGGAAGGGCACTATGGGCACGACGGGCCTGTGTTTGTCTTCTTCTTGGTGGCAGCGGTACACTACTTGTGCTTGCCACCTCACCAGCTTGAACTGCACTTATGGGACTCGCCACGTCACCAGGTGTTACTGCAGTGCTGGTTTGACTACGACCGGGGTGTACTAGGCCGCTGGTGCTTGCCAGTTCACCAAAACGCTACCAAAAAAACTGTTAGTGATCGCAGGGATCAGGCCTGACTCTGCAAATGCTGCAGTTATGCGTTTAGTGTTTTGTAAGTGACAGTGATCGATCGATACTGCACTTGGGTGGGCTGGGCTGGGCGGAGGGGCAAAACACAGGTGCTAGCTGGTATCTGGGCTGATCCCACTAACACTGTGTTTTTGGGAACCCTAAACTGCTGGGGACGCTAGTATAGATCTGATCGGATCAGATATTGATCCGTTCAGATACTATACCACTAAGGGAGGTGTACGGTGCGTGCGTGGGTGTTAGCGGTACTCGCGCTAACCTGACGCTGCTTGGGGCTGGTGCTTGCCAGTTCACCAAAATGCTAACAAAAAAACTGTTAGCAATCGCAGGGATCAGGTCTGACTCTGCGAACGCTGCAGTTATGCGTTTAGTGTTTTGTAAGTGACAGTGATCGATCGATACTGCACTTGGGTGGGCTGGGCGGAGGGGCAAATGCAGATGCTAGCAGGTATCTGGGCTGATCCCGCTAACACTGCATTTTTGGGAACCCTAAACTGCTGGGGACGCTAGTACAGATCTGATCGGATCAGATATTGATCCGTTCAGATACTATACCACTAAGGGAGGTGTACGGTGTGTGCGTGGGTGTTAGCCGTACTGGCGCTAACCTGACGCTGTCTGGGGCGACACATATCACCGCCGGGCGATCAGGGGGCTAAACTTTTATTCTGTAATAAACGACGGGTGCCCTGACACTATAAAAAAATAAACGAACTAACCAGCGTCACCCGTAACAGTTATACGGTGATCAGTGGTGAAAGGGTTAACTAGGGGGCAATCAAGGGGTTAAAACATTTATTAGATAGTATATGGGGGTCCCTGACGCTATAAAACGCTGACGGCAAACCTAAATATTTACCTCCCTAACTAGCGTCACCAGCGACACTAATACAGCGATCAGAAAAATGATCGCTTAGCGACACTGGCGATGGGGGTGATCAAGGGGTTAAAACTTTATTAGGGGGGTTAGGAGGGTACCCTAGACCTAAAGGCGGCTACCACTAACTGCCCTACCACACTAACTGTCACAAACTGACACCATGCAGTAATCAGAAAAAAAAAAACTGTTTGGTGTCAGTGTGACAGGAGGGGGAGGGGTGATTGGGGGGGATCGGGGGTGTTTTGTGTGCCTGGCATGTTCTACTGAGTGTGTGTGTGTTTTACACTCACATTCCAGTCTTCTCTCGTCGGCGCCGGAATGGAAAATATCGAGCCGAGGAGAGGTGACATCATTTCCTTTGCTGCTGTTTAGCATACAGCAGCAGATGAATGATTCTGATTGTCTGGGAGCGATCGCGAGGGGGGGCCATGAATGGATGGTCTCCCCTTAGCCTCTCATCGCTCCCAGACCAAAGCCGACCGCCTCGGGCACCGGAGGGGGGTCCGACCGGACCCCCACCCGCGGGAGGCAGATCACATACAGGTGCGTGATTCTGCCTGCCCGTGCCATTCTGCCGACGTACATTGGCGTGAGGCGGTCGGCAAGTGGTTAATTTCGGCAGGAATTGAGAAAGGTGGTTAGCTAAAATTTTGGTAAAGAGCTTGTAATCGGAATATAAAAGCGCAATTGGCCTATAGCTGTCTGGAAGTGAAGGGTCTTTGTCCGGTTTGGGTATGACCGTGATATAGGAGTGTAAAAATTGTTGGCAGGGGCGTTGACCTTGTAGAAGGGAGTTAAATAAAGATACCAAGTGTTTTGAAATGGTTGGGAGGAAGGTCTTATAATAAGTGTAGGGAAGGCCATCTGGACCTGGAGCTTTATGGGATGGAAGGGACTTGACAGTACAAGTAAGCTCCTCTTCAGTAATGGGTTCATTTAAAGTCTGCACCTCTGTCTCAGTAAGCCGGGGGAGGTGAAGATCCATCATAAATGTTTCAAAAGCTTTCTGGTCAAAGGGCAGTGTTGGTCAGGGGAGAGGCAGTTATAAAGTTTGTCATAAAATTCCCCAAATACCTGGGCCATTGTCTGCGGACAGTAGGTGGGAGTCCCATCAGAGAGTTTTTATGTGTTCCGGGAAAGATAGGTAGGGCCTAGGATTAAGCCTAGATGCTAACATCCCATGTGGTTTATTTGAAAATTCATAGAATTTTTGTTTTGCCCATAGAATAGATTTATCTATTTTGGACATGTCTAAAGAATTAATACGGTTGCGTAGAGAGGTTACCGCGCGCAGCCGGCCTATCGTGGGGGCATGTAGCAGAGAGCGTTCGGCAGCCGCTAGTTCCAAAATTAAAGAGGACCTCTGAAAAGCCGAGTCCCTCTTTCTCTGGGATCCCACAGAGATACACTGTCCTTTAAAAAAAGCTTTGTGAGCCTCCCAGAGGATGGATGGGCTGGACACGGAACCAGTGTTTAAGTGAAAATATTCAGTTAGGGCAGTGAGAAGTTTATCTCTAGATTTGGGATGTTTAATTAGGTACTTGTTAAGTCTCCAATGACACCTCCTGGGGAATGCAGCTGAGAGGCAAAGATCTAGGTATAGAGGGGCGTGGTCTGACCAGGTAATTGGACCCAGTTCAGAGGACACTGTGTGGGAAAGCAGAGGGGCTGTCACTAGAAAATAATCCAATCTTGAAAACATCTTGTGGGGAGGAGAATAAAACGAATATTGACGACCAACCGGGTGCTTGATACGCCAAGCATCAAACAGACGGTGGGTGCGAATCAGCTTCCTGAAAGAATTTGCTGAGGATTGTGGGGCAGAAGGGGATACTGCATGGAACAATGATTTCCTATCCCAACCAGGCGAGAAGACAGTATTAAAGTCACCTCCAACTATCATGTAGGGGTGAGCTATTCTGTGTAGTCATTCAAAGACTTCAGTAAGGAATTTAATTTGACCTGTGTTAGGAGCATATACATTCATGATCATCATAGGGTTAGATAAATATGTGCCTTCCAGGATTATATAACGCCAACGAGGATCTAGATGGGTGGACTTGATCTGGAGGGGACATGAATGTTTGACCAAGACTGCCACTCCAGCCCTTCCAGATGGGTCTGAAGCTAGAAAGGACACTGGGAAGTGTCTAGATGCAAATTTCAGGGAACCCCCAGGCAAGAAGTGTGTCTCCTGAACCAGGATGACATCCACACCGGAGGCCCTGAATTCCTTCAAGGCCATCCATCTCTTTTTAATGGAATTTAAACCCTTCACTTTATATGATAACAGTTTCAAAGCCATAGATAAACATTACATTTCAGCTTCGGGATATTCAAAACAATGGACAACAGCCTAATAATAGAAATATGTATGCATGGCCTAAGTACAGGCCTTAGCTTGTTCAAAGGAGCCCTTATCGTGACATGATCATTTACTGAACTAAAAATAAAAAACCATAAAGTAAAAAAAAATGGAAAAATGAGAGGGAGACTGAAGCGTTTGAACTAACTTGGGATGATCCAAAAAAAGGGTCATGAAGGATTATGTTGCTTAAAAACAAAGAGGCCAGTGTGGCCCAAAAACTGAGAAAAAAAAAGAAAAAAAAAACTGCTCAAAAAGGCCTGAGCAAAGTTTACTCAGGAATCCTCGGCCGAAGCCCGAGGACCAGTAGGAGAGCATAGCCATCTCCAAAATGGTAAGGGACCCGCGACTATCCGTCACATTGATCCGCCTATAACGTTACCTGACTAATCACAACTCTGGGTAACCTGGGGAGATGCAGCCATGAAAGAACCATTAAACAAAAACAACTGCATCCTATGGAAAATGGACTGCAATATCAGAAATGTAAACTGGCAACAACAGTAGCCTAAACTGCGCAGGGCGTCCGCTGGAGGAGATGCACTGCAAACATGGTGGGCCCTAGCAGGGAATCAGACATCAATCAGGACCCGTAATAAGGATATGGATCAGGTAAGAATGTCCACATCAAATCAGATGGGAGGTCTTGAGCGTTGAGAGTGCTGGGGAGTGGAGTAGGCCTTTGATCCTCTGCTTCTCACTGGGGTTCAGATTCTGGACAGGGCTGAAAGTGGGCGTGGAGTGGTAGGCAAAGTCTGCTCTATGTCTGCAGGAAGAGGAGGCAGACCTAGCCATTTTATGAAAGCATCACCTTCTTGAAGGTCCCGTAGGACGTGTTGGACCCCCTCTAGAGTAACGTTGAGGCGAAATAGGAAGCCCCAGTAATAAGGGACCTTGTGTTGCTGTAGATGAGAGGTGATGGGTCGTAGAGAGCGACGTTTAGCCAGGGTGATCGGGGAGAGGTCACTAAACAGTTGGATTCTGTCACCTTTGTAGTCAATGCCTGATCTGTTGTGTGTGGCCCTGGTTAGAATCTCTTTACTCTCATAGAAGTGGAAACGTACCACTATGTCACGTGGTCTGGCCCCCGCTGGGGGTTTAGGGGCCAGGGACCTATGAGCCCTGTCAAGGCACCAGTCAATGTCCACAACTTCAGGAGCCAGGTTGTTAAATAGGCCTAAGAGATAAGGCCTGATATTGTTGTCAGCAACAGTCTCAGGGACTCCGTGTGTTCTCAGGTTTTGGCATCGCTCTCTGTTCTCGAGGTCCTCCTGCTGAAGCTGCAGTTGGGACACTGAATTTTTAAGAATTGTATTTTCCTCTTCAAGAGCTTGTACACAGAGCAGAGACTCATCAAATTTTGTCTCTAGAGAAGCTGTGCGTTCTCCCAATGCGTCAATCTCTCCCCTGAGCTCTCTAGATAGTCTCCCCATCTCTTGTGCTATGTCTCTGGTTACCTGCTGGGCCAGGGCCTGGAGTTTAAGATCCATCATCTCTGGGGTCAGGACCGGGTGAGGAGAGGAAGTTGCTTGGGGATGGATGGCCTGTTGCTGTGATCCAGACTCTGTCATTAAGGTGCTAACATATTCCTCTGAATCTCCCTGAGAAATCGGGACCGGGGATTGAGGCTTAGTTAAGAAGCGGTCCATGGTAGAGGAGGATTTGAGTGTTGCGTGGTTCAATAGAAGGATCTCTGATCCCCAATTTTGCCCATAGGGTGCCGGAATGTGTAGCAGAGTTGTGGCTTCTCGCCTCTGGAGCTGTTTGAGGCTTATGTAGCTGTACAGAGGCTGCGGGTCACTGGACGGGAGCGGGGCTCAGAATTCACGTATCCACCATCTCAGAGAGCAGCACACTTGCCCCTGGGTTGCTTGAGGTGTAGAAATCAGACCTGGGGGGTGCGGAGGCCGCAAGAGTGACCCACATACCGAGGCCAGGGGCAGGCCAGAGAACAGTTTATATTAGTGGTTTAATATGCAGTTAACAGTCTGATCTTCCTATTGTGAAGAGATCAATGGGAATAGGGCTATCTGAATGCTGGAAGCAGGGGTCAATCAAAGATCTGAGAGTCTGAGCTGTCTAAGCAGGTACAGGCTTGCTTCAAGACCCAGTTCTAGCAATAGTGGAGGCACAAGAAAAGCAGCACAGTAATCCTAAAGCTCACAGTACCTTAATATGGAGGATGCACCTTATATAATAGGCCGCAAGATGGCGGAGTGCGGTGAGTGCCCAGGAATCTCCTTATATTAATCCTCTGGCGCTTTCTCAGGAGATTGTATCAGCCAGCTTCCTCCCCTTGACCTCTGCTGCGGGAATATAGGGATTAGCGGACCCCCTGTGCGCTGATGGTGTTACTTGAGCCCGGGGATGCCAGAGGCTTTACAGGCCGCAGGATATCTGTGGGCCGCGGACGTTCAGATCTCACCGCCATGAGCCCTCCGGCGGTATTTCGGGTCCCCACACAGTTCAGCCTCCTCCCGGGGACAGTTCGCACAGGTGAGGATGGAAAAGCCCCTCTCTCCGTTCTGCCGATTACGGCACTCGAGCCTGAGGATGGAGGAGATCGCACAGGCCGCAAGATGGCGGCGGGTCTCTCTGATGTGGCGCCCATCGGAGCCTGATAACAGCTCGAACAGCCGCTTGGGCTCCACTAATTTCCCCCGAAATGGTGAAAGGAATGTCCAATGGCTGCTGGGGAGGGTTTGGAAGTTCACCCAGTCGGTGATGGAGCTAGATGGCCGTGGATTGTAGAAGGGTCAGCGGAACTCTGCAGTCACATGTCCTTTCCTCTCGACATTCGGACACGCCCCCCCGCAGTTTTTTTTTAAACTGTGGTGCATTGCAGAGCTTCACCTGCTGCTTTTATTTGACAGTCCCAGGTGTGTTGAATACCTGGTCCCTGAATGTATACTGTGATTCTGGAATTTGCCCTACAGTATGTCACTAATGGACACATTAGGGATGTAGGGACAGAAAGGAGAACTCCCAGCAACAGCACAATAAAGATCAACTGTGTTAAATGCTAGCAGTGGCAAGAGTTTGGAAGGTTTTTTTTTACAAGACAATTTTAATTCTATGCAGTTAGCAACAGGGTTGCTTTAAGCTTTAAATTAACTAATTTAAAAATTGACTGGAGCATCAGAGATAAGTAACCTATCTTTGTAATGGACCTATCTATGTAATGGATTTTGTATTTGTTTGTAATTATTACCAAAGCTGGGTTATTATTGCAGAGCTTTCTTCTGAAAATGCTTTTTGTCTGGCTGTTGCCTACTATGCTAATTCAATGCCATTGATACTTTCTAAGGCTGGCCATACACAGAGCAAATTTCTTTCCTGCAACCACTTGATTCCCCCATCAACACAGACAGTGTTGATGCAAAAATCTCTCCTGCTGGGCCATTGTCCTCTCCTGGCAGGGTAAGCTGTTCCCGCTGGGAGAAGACAGTGATTATCACTAGCGACTATGGCAGCCACTAGCGATAATCGCAAGAGAATCCGGCAGGCTGGTTGTACCTAAATTTGATCGATCTGATTACCTTGGTACATTCAGCCTGCTCATTAACAGTTTGAATCTCAGCAGAAATTGGCCGAGATTGAGACCATATATGGACAGTCTAAATGACTAACCTGGAATGAGCATGTGGATCAGAAATTTTGACTGGTTATTAAAACCAATGGATCAGTATGATAGAATTAATTTATAGAATGAATTAAATAATTGCAGCCTTCATTTATTCATTTACGTACAGCTGTCCCAAAACTTTCACAAACTTTCAAAACTTTTACACCTGGTCCGGGAAGTGCATTGTGATGACTCAAAAAGGCATATGAAATATTGTAAGTGGTTCCTACAATGATGGGAATTAATGGTGTTTTACAGTGATTTCATCTCAATGGTAGTGTCAATTTGTGATGCATGCAATTAGTCCTAATACAATTCAAACTAGATGGCTTTTGTGCATTTTCAAACTGATCCGGTGTGGGCATGGATATTTGTTGACAGATTCATGTGACCAAACCAATGTTGCAATGTTTCTTGTCTTTTAATTAAATTACATTTCTTTGTTGGGATAACATCAAATCAAATGATGACCCACAACACTTTGCTATTGCAGTGAGACTTTTTTTCAAACAGGTGGATTGGAAGGTATAGTCTAGTCAAATGGCCTCCTAGGTCTGCAGACCTAGCATCACCCACCTTTTTGGAATTATCTGAAATCAACAGTTTATCAAAATCAACCCAGAACAAACATTGCACCAAAGGAGGAAATCATAGAAATCATCTCTGCATGTCACAACATCCATTCTGCTACATTAAAAAAGGCATGCCGTTGTGGTGTTCGGAGCATATTCAAGTGCTACAAAGTCCGAGGTTGTCAAATTGAGCATTTACTGTCATGAAACTTTTAAATACATTTTTATTGATTTTATTTCAAAGTAAACATGGCTTAAAAACTGTTTGGTGAATTTCTTTTATATAAAATAAAACCAAAAAATTTCCAGGCTCAACTTATCAACCAGCCTGCGACCAACCAAATTAACCTGCCTAACAGTATGTGTTAAAAACAGGTGTTTAGTTGCACTCATTTGCGAATACATGCATAAGCTGCAGGCCATGGCAAGGCACCCTGTATCTTGCAGACCCTAATGCCCCGTACACATGGTCGGATTTTCCGACTGAAAATGTGTGATAGGACCTTGTTGTTGGAAATTCCGACCGTGTGTAGGCTCCATCACACATTTTCCATTGGATTTTCCGACACACAAAGTTTGAGAGCAGGATATAAAATTTTCTGACAACAAAATCCGTTGTCGGAAATTCCGATCGTGTGTACACAAATCCGATGGACAAAGTGCCATGCATGCTCAGAATAAATAAAGAGATGAAAGCTATTGGCCACTGCCCCGTTTATAGTCCTGACGTACGTGCTTTACGTCACCGCGTTTAGAACGATGGGATTTTCCGACAACTTTGTGTGACCATGTGTATGCAAGACAAGTTTGAGCCAACATCCGTCAGAAAAAATCCTAGGATTTTGTTGTCGGAATGTCCGAACAAAGTCCGACCGTGTGTACGGGACATAACTCTAACTTTGAAGAGTCTCCACAGTGGGAGCACATGTATTCTAATGGATAGATGAAGGGCAGATGACTGGACGGAGCTCAACCCTCCTTAAAGGCGCAGGAGCACACTGAACACCCAGCACATTGCACAATGGCAGCAAAGGTGTCAGTACGTTGCCTGACCAATATGTCAAAAATATAAAAAAAGGTCACTGCCCCCACCTATAACTGGTCTTCACAGCAAGGAGCACTGGAAGGGCAAACGCATGTAAAATAAAACCAAAGAATTTCCAAGCTCAACTTACCAACCAGCCTGCGACCAACCGAATTAACCTGCCTAGCTAACAGTATTTGTTAAAAACAGGGGTTTAGTTGCACACATTTGCAAATATATGCATAAGCTGCAGGCCACAGGAAGGCACTCTGTATCCTGTAGACACTAACTCTAACTTTGAAGAGTCTCCACAGTGGGAGCACACGTATACCAAGAAGACCAGTTATAGGTGGGGGCAGTGACCTTTTTTTGTATTGTTGACATATTGGTCAGGCAATGCACTGACACCTTTGCTGCCATTGTGCAATGTGCTGGGTGTTCAGTGTGCTCCTGTGCCTTTAAGGAGGGTTGGGCTCCCTCCAGTCATCTGCCCTTCATCTATCCATTAGAATACATGTTCTCCCACTGTGGAGACTCTTGCAATAAAAGTGCACTTGGAAGTGCAGTCGCTCTAAAGCTAAGGGGTAGATCTGAAATGAGTGGAAGCTCTGCTGATTTTATCATCCAATCATGTGCAAGCGAAAATGCTGTTTTTTATTTTCATTGCATGTCCCCCTCGGATCTACAGTGACTTTACTTCCAAGTACACTTACAGTGCAAAGTGTATTTTCCTTTAGTAAATAACCCCCAATCTCTGTTTTTCTCCAGTGTAATACACCCCCACACCCCCCAAAGTTAGAAAGCATCTCCCTAGGACACACTTAACACCTTGATCGCCCCCTAGTGTTAACCCCTTTCCTGTCAGTGTCATTTATACAAGGATCAGTATATTTTTTTTAGCACTGATCACTGTATTGGTGTCACTGGTCTGTAAAAAGTGTCACTTATGCCTCGTAGACACGATCAGATTTTCTGCAGACAAAACCTCGGTCTTTTGTCCAAAGGCGTATGTTTGGATTTTGTCTTGCATACAAATAGCAAGGAATTGTCAGCCAACAAACACAAATATACTCATGTACTACGTGGTTTTTGAGCTCTTTAGCGCCACCCTTTGGGCTCCTTCTGCTAATTTTGTGTTAGTAGAAGTTTGGTGAGTGTTGATTCGCACTTTTCATTTCTCATTTTTTATTTAGCGCTTTTCAGTTTACGCTTTTCATTTCATGCTTTTCAGTTCATTTCTGAATGGCCATTCGTCAACCAGACATGTTGTGGATAACATGTTATTTATAATTAGCCTTGGAGTTATTGCTTTGAGCCAAGTCCAGTCCAGGAACAGGAGGAGGAGGAGTTCTTGGACCAAAAATGGGTTGCTTTATTAATTGTGACCAATTATTCCATATGCCTTTGCTGCGGGAGCTCCAGGAGAATAATCCAGATGATTTTTGGAATTATCTCCGGATGACGGACCCCTGCCTTCACCAACTCTTGGCATTGCTGACCCCCTATGTTAAGAAGCAGGACACCTGCATGAGGCTTTTATTTTATTTTTTGGTTGAATAATAATGATTTGATTTGTTATATTTTCTATATTTTTGGATGCATAGAATGCACTTTTTGGTTACGTTCTATTGGCAGATAGATATCCAATCTAATCTAATTGTAGTTGTTTTCTTTTTTTAATGCACAATAAAAAAATGTGTTTTACTTCAAATGAAAGTTTGGGAGTAGGCAGTTACACTTAAAAAAAAATACACTGTAAAATTAACAAGGGACACCAACATAGTTGTATCTTTGATCTTAAAAACTACGGGATAATGGTGTTGTGGTAACTTGCCCAAACAAAAAAAAAAAAGCATAATAATATTATTCTTAATATCACTAGAAAAAAAAGCCTTTGAAAATTAATTTGCAATAACTCCATCAGTATCACCAGCAAAGCAGCTTCATTATTATCCCATTAAAGAAGAAGAGAATGTGCGCTGCATTTCGAGATTTCATAATCTTAATGTTAATTCTCCATTACAAACGCTAGTTTACAAGACCGCTTCTGGCTCGTCCTTGCTTCCGAGCATGCGTGTTTGTACTTTGGACTTTTGTCCGACGAACTTGTGTACACAAGCTCAGAAAATCTGACAACAGACATTTGTCCGCGGAAAATTTTAAAACCTGCTATACAACATTTGTCCGTGGAAAATCTGACAACAATTGTCCAATGAAGCATACAAACGGCAGGGACGGACTGATAACTCATGGGGCCCCCGTGCAATAGGAGATTATGGGGCCCCCAGGCAATCAGAGATTATGGGGCCACACAGTATACACACACACAGTATACAATCACACAGTATACACATACATGTACACACAGTATACACAGACAGATGTAAAAAAAAACACAGATTTATACACACTGTCCCTGGTTTTACTGAGGCTGACAACCCTGATGGGGCCCCCTAGTAGCCCAGGGCCCTCGGGCAGTGCCCTAGTGGCTCAATGGTCAGTCCGCCCCTGACAAACGGTCAGATTTTCCGCCACCAGCCTGTCATCACACAATTCCCATCGGAAAATCCAATCGTGTATATGAGGCTTTAGGGTCAGATTTGTCCGCCACAATGACGTAGTCCTGCTAAAAATCACTGATCGCCACCATTACTAGTAAAAAAATTAAAATGCTATAAATCTAACTCATAGTTTGTAGACGCGACAAGTTTTGTGCAAACCAATTAATGAACGCTTATTGGGATTTTTTACCAAAAATATGTAGCAGAATATATATTGGCCTCAACTGATGAAGAAATTTGATTTTTTAAAAACTTTTATCAGGAATGTTTTATAACAGAAAGTAAGGAATGTTGTTTTTTATTCAAAATTGCTGCTTCTTTTTTTGTTTATAGCGCAAAAAATAATAACCGCAGAGGTGATCAAATGCCACTAAAAAAAGCTCTATTTGTGGGAAAAAAAGGACATCAATTTTATTTGGGTACAGGGTCGCACGACCGCTCAATTGTCAGTTAAAGCAACCCAGTGCCATATTTGAAAAAATGGCCTAGTCAGAAAGTGGGTAAAACCTTCCTGGGCTGAAGTGGTTAAAAGAAAATAAAAGATCAATAGACTATTCTGCTAATTTAAATCACTAATTGTAAAAGACTATTAAAGATGTCAAGAAGTAGTAACTTTTGGTTTCTCATTACAGGACACAGGATTGCTTTTCAAAAACAAACTCAGCATAAAAACAAAAATAAAACAGAATATCAAACAAACTTGGTAAGGAAACTGGCACACTTGTTAGTGAGGTGGCTTGGGATTCTTACACATGCATTTGCATAATTTTTAAGATTTCACATTTGGACTTTTATATATTTTTCTTTACCCCTAGTTTACCCCTTTTTTATGCACAAGTCATTTATTTATTATGTGATTGGTATTTCACCATGTATGTGATGCAGGTTTAATATCAATAAATTTTATTTTTTCACACTTATATCTTTGTATTGATCACTACCGAGATATTGGTTTTGCACACCTTTTTAGATTCATTATTTTTGTGTTTCCTTGTGTCCAAAATATAGGTCGCTGCAGAACCTCTTTTTCTTTTTCAAAAGTGCACACTTTTTTTCTGTATTTATACTTTGTAAATGAAGTAATAGACATGCGCACTGATGAAAAATGTATTCGTTTTCGTTTCATTAATTTTTTTATTTTTTTGTTTTTCAGGTCATTCGTTATGATTGCAATTCATCAATTCGTAAATTCAAAAATCCAAAAATTAGAAAATAAGAAAGAAAATTCAAAAATTTGAAAGAACAAAAATCTGAAAATTCGAAATAATAACTCACTAACCAACTAACTAATAATAACTAACTATTAAATTATGGGTATTGAAATTTCCTTTCAGGGGGCAGGAGGCGGAGCCTAGCGGAGCAGACATGCATTGTTAGAGCTCCACACCGCTGAGGAGAGAAGAGAAGGACAAAGCGGAGCCTACAGACTCAAAAGGTATCCATTTGAACCTTTTTGCCCCAGGGAACAAACTGTGAAAGTTTGGGCAGGAAATATGGTACTGGGAGGAAACCGTGGCAGAAATAAAAATCACCTCACAAAGAGCTCACAGGCACTCACTGCAGCTGAAGCAGCTCCAGTCACCTCACAAGATACAGCATCAGGGCGCTCTCACAGACAGAAAATGTCACAGCAAGACTCTCCATTTGAGTCAGATACAGAACAAATCCTCTCACAAACTTCTCCACAAGCCTCCTCAGTATCCCCAGTAATATTATTACAATTTGAAAAGATGCTTCATAAGGCTTTAAAACAAACCTCAGACCAAATAACAAAAAGCCTAACCAAAGAAATAAGAGAGCTGGGAAACCGCACCGCAGCCTTAGAAATAAAAATGGATGAAATTGAAATTACAACCCAAGAAAATATAACAGAATTGGAACAATTAAAAAAAGAGAATTTAATACTTCAAACTAAGCTCGAAGATTACGAAAATAGAGCCAGACGTTCAAACTTGCGCATAAGGGGAATACCTGAAACTGTGACAGACCTGCAATCTACTATTACTGCTCTATTACAAGAACTAAAGCCAGATATCCCTATTGAACGTTTAGAACTGGACAGAGTACACAGAGCCCTCACAGCCAAAAAGAAAGATGGACCCCCACGTGAAATAATCACAAAATTTCATTATTACAGAACGAAAGAACAAATACTAATTGCTGCAAGAGAAAAAAAGGAACTTAATTTTCAAGGACACAATTATCAAATTTTTGCTGACCTATCCCAACTTACTATTACTAAAAGACGATCCATGAAACCCCAACTAATGGAACTGCAACGCCACAACATTATGTATCAATGGGGCTTCCCCTTTTCAGTCAGATTTAACTACCAAGGTACAATTTACAGAAGCAGATCAGCAGATGAACTACAACAAACCCTTTTAAAATTAAATCTGACAGAACCCACAAGCAGCAACACTCCCACACGCAGAAGAATGGCATCATCTTCACCTTCAGGCAGCACCCAGAAAATTCCAGAACAAAATAGGAATCATCATTCTCACAAAAGAGGCCGTTATGCCACATCATCCATGGACCAAGAAGATTCAATGGACTGACATCCTAACTCCTGATATCTCTTCATTTATTATACTAAGAGATGGTTCTCTATAAAAAACCTGTATTTATAACTGAATGTAACTGCATCCTGATAGTCACACACTGTGTGGGATCATGTTACATTCCAGTTATATTTCTTATTACTTCTGATTCATATAGCCTTAGAATATATAAGTGAAATAAGGAAATTCTTGTTCAGTTATATATTATCAGGTAATAACAATAGATTTATTACTTTTTAGGACAAATATGTTCAATAATCCAGAAGTGATGGAAGCTTTTTCTTTCTTTTCTTAAAACAAATATATTATTACCTAACTAGTTCCTAGAATTATGTTTTTGTTTATTCTAATCTGAAGCAATACAACCTCAATTTTATGAGTTAACATATCTAAACAGTTACATATGAATAAAATATGTAATTGTTTACTCTAAAAGGGCTAAAATCCCAAAATAATTCAAACTATCTTCATCAATACCAAAGTTATTAACAGTACCTTTCTAACTGAATTATTTAGCCTAGGGCAAGACTAACCATATGCAACCACCCTGGAATAAATAATTTCAACAAAAACTATTTTCTGCACTCCAATTAATGAAACATCATTTTGATGTCTTTTGACATAGCACTTCTCTCCTGTAAGCGGAAGATCCGTGTACCCCCATTAGCCCTCCTCATTCTCCCAATCATATTATGTGGGAGTGTGACGAAGGCACTTATTCCCCTGAGAGAGATATTTATTCTCTTTCACGGGTAAATTGTGATTACTTGCAAAAAATAATTTATACAATGTATCATCTAATCTCATATGTTTTTTGTTTACTCTTTACTCCAGAATTCACTGGTTTCTTTTCTATCTATTCATCTCTTCAGTCCACACAGGTTGATCTGCGCAGTCAGCTCTGCATAACAAAAAGTAAGTTAAAACTATTTGATCTATTGCCATGGCACCACTGAATATACTTTCCCTGAATGTTCAGGGAATAAATGTCCCTCAAAAAAGGACCAAAGCCTTCCGTACTTTCCATAACAAGAAGGCTCACATAGTATGCCTCCAAGAAACACACTTCACCAAAGATTCTACTCCAAAACATATTTCTCCTTTTTATCAACAAATTTACACGGCTTCTGCCTGTACCAAGCAAAGGGGAACTCTAATTGCATTTCACAGATCCACACCATTCACCTTATCATCAGAAATTAAAGACCCAGAAGGTAGATACCTGATACTCATGGGTTATATAATGGATACAGCAATCACGGTGATTTCCTACTACGCTCCTAACAAACAACCTACACCATTCCTCTCACATATATTACAAGTGATTAATACACACAAAATAGGAACAGTGATAATGTGTGGGGATTCGAACCAGGTCCTCCTCCCATTTCTAGATAAATCACCTTTTACACCATCCAAAATAACCTCTAGATTACCTTTTTCTCAACTTCTTTCCAAATACAATCTGGTAGATTCATGGAGAGAAAGTAACCCAATGAAAAAGAAATTCACTTATTTCTCGCACCCTCATCAAACCTTCACCAGAATAGATCATATTTTTCTAACAATAGGAATGATACCAGAAATTATTGCATCAGATATAATTCCGATTCCGTGGTCTGACCATAATGCAGTATACACTACTATAGCCTCAGCCATACCAAAAGCGCATGACCCAACGTGGTACTTACCGGACATAATGCTCAAACACCCACTACATCAGATGGCCATTGAACAAGCTTTAAAGGAATACATATCAATTAATAATACAACAGACATCTCCCCAATAACACTGTGGGAAGCTCATAAGCCTGTCTTGCGTGGTACAATACAAAGACAAATGGCACTATTTAAACGGGAACGCAAAAATCTAGCAAAAAAACTAGAACTCAATTTTAATGCAGCCTACATATCATTTCAAGATAATCCATCTCAGAGTACAAAATCTCATCTGGAAAAATCTAGATTGGAATACGATCTATTTCTCACTGAGTCAGTTGATAAATCCCTCAAACGCTCCAAACACAATTTCTACATGAATACAAACAAACCAGGTACATATTTGGCTCGGGCATTAAATTCAACTAACAAATCTTTCAAACCAATACGTTTGAAATTATCAAAAAATGTTTACACTTGTAATCCAGTTAAAATAGTCCATAAATTTCACTCACATCTCGCAACTTTATACAAGACAAACAATGAATTTAATCCTACAGAGGCTGAATCCTTCTTCTCAAAAATAACCTTACCTGAGTTATCTCAGAATCAAAAAAGCAGTTTGGATGAGCCTATAACTATAGATGAAGTTGCTAACGCCATAAAAGACCTAAAACTTAACAAAAGACCAGGCCCAGACGGCTACTCGGCTTTATACTATAAAACATTCTCAGAAATACTCTCTCCCATTCTCACTGAAACTTTTAACAAACTTCTAGATGGACATTCTTTTCGGCAAGAAACACTAATGGCAATTGTTTGTATGATCCCAAAACCCCTTTCTGATGATACTTCCTGTGTGAATTATCGGCCTATCTCTCTGTTAAACCTCGATATTAAATTATTAGCAAAAATAATAGCAAAACGCCTCAATAGCATTATAGGAAAATTAATACATAGAGATCAAGTAGGCTTCATGCCAAATAGACAGGCAGGCGATAATATACGCAGGGCAGTGTTATTGGCACATATTGCTAAAAAACGGAAAATCCCTTTATGTTTTCTATCTCTCGATATTAAGAGGGCATTTGACACAGTATCCTGGCAATATATGCAATATTCATTACAAAAATGGGGTTTTGGACCCCACTTTTTAACATGGATCAAAGCATTATATAATAAACCCAAAGCCTATATAAAATATGCTGGATACAAATCTGAAGCCTTTAATATCGAAAGAGGTACCCGACAGGGTTGCCCATTATCTCCCTTATTATTTGCCCTTATACTCGAACCCATGGCCCAATACATCAGAACAAACCAAACTATAACTGGCATTGAAGTAGGAGGTATTACACACAAATTATGTATATTTGCAGACGATATATTACTTTTTCTATCATCACCACAGGTCTCTGGTCCTAACTTAATACCAGCTCTTGATGGATTTGCAGCCCTATCCGGCCTTATGATTAATCCTAAGAAATGCCTAGTGCTTAATATTTCACTCACAAACATGGAATTGATCCCGGCTAGGGCTGCACTCCCATTCACATGGGCAGAAAAATCAATCCCATATCTTGGAATTCATTTAACAGCATCTCATTCTGACTTATTCTCAACCAATTATCCTCCTGTATTAAGACAGATCACAAATCTAATAAAACAATGGTCGCAACTTCCTTTATCCTGGATGGGGAAGATTAATGCAATCAAAATGACTATTCTACCCAAATTGCTTTATCTATTCAGAGTCCTCCCTATTCCAATTCCTTCCTATTTTTTGAGAATAGTACAAAAAAGAGCAACTTCATTTATATGGGGCTCTTCTAAACCACGTATACCTATACACACACTACATCTTCCCAAAAATAAAGGAGGCCTGGGATACCCTAATTTTACTAACTACTACAGAGCAGCACATTTGGCCAGTCTGTCCAAATACCATGCAAAACAGGAAATCCCATTATGGGTATTTATAGAGGCTTCAGAAAATGACCCTCTATTAATATCAAATTTATTATGGCTTGATCCTAAAGACCGCTTTAAAATTCATAATCCCATAACTAAACACTTCTTATCTCTCTGGGATAAACTAAAAACCAAATATCAGTTACAATCTCCACACAATCCTCTCCTTTCTTTTATCAGAAATCCGGCCTTTTATCCGGCATGGATCTACCCAAATTCTTTTAAAGCTTGGACAACATCAGGCATTCAGACACTAAATGACTTCATAGCATCTAAATCATTCCTTTCATTCCCATCGCTTAGAGAAAAATATGATCTACCAAACTCTGAGATATTTAGATATCTCCAAATCAAAAATTTCTATACATTATTCCTAAAGGGGGATACACCATTATCCCAATTATCCATTTTTGAATCAATCTGTACAAAAGATCCGTTTGCTAAAGGTACAATTTCATCACTTTATAATCAATTATATGGAGTAGCAAATCTTAATAGACCCTCTTACGTTCAGAGGTGGGAGGAGGACCTGGGACGAACTTTAGAAGACACGGACTGGTCTAACATATGGCTCACATCTAAGTCATCTTCACCCAACATCTTAGCACTGGAGACAAATTATAAAGTCCTAACTCGCTGGTACCTTGTACCCGCTAGAGTGGCAAAATATTCACCTAATACCTCAGCTCTTTGTTTTCGAGGATGCCCAGAAATAGGCACATATTTACACATATGGTGGACGTGCCCAGTAATCCAAACCTTCTGGAAGGAAGTCTTCGTGATTGCATCTAAAATATTTAAAAAAATAATACAACCAGATCCATATTTAACTTTACTTAATCTAAAACCGGAATGGTTAACACTCTCTCAATTCAAACTTATGATCCAACTAATAACGGCTGCAAAACAAACAGTGGCCAAGGCATGGAAATCTCCTACATTGGTACTAGCAGAAACAATTCACAGAATGAATAATACAATGTCCCATGCTAAGATGGTAGCCATCGATCAAAATCAAATTCCAAAATTTGAAAAACTTTGGCATCCTTGGATAAAACAACAGTTCCTGTCAAACTTCAATGACTCTGTCCTGTTGCCATGGTAACAGATTAAATGACTTACAGAGACACCCATTCTAAGGCTTCAAAGAGAACTAAAAAGAATAATAAGCTGACGAGCGGGACAACCTTGTGGACCATACCTCTACCTTTCAACCCTTTTTCTTCTTTCTCTTTCCTTTTCTCCACCTTACGATTAAAGCTCATTATCAGAATTTATTTGACCTATATACACTCTACTTGTAAACAATATGTATAGTAGGTATAAATCATTTAAATACCTACAAAAGTAACTAAGGAAATTATATATATCTTTAATTTAGGTTTACGTCAACCCAATGTTTAATATTTGAAATTTCATGATATTTACCTATATAAACCCTACTGTAAAACAATGAGCTTACTTTATAGATCCTTGTAAACTTACTTTATGTATCTTAATAACATTGTATACTCAATAAACTTCTTTTGACAAGGAAATTTCCTTTCAAATTTGGCTGTTAGTGAACGTAATGAATACAAATTTATCCAAAGTTACAAATTATCCAAAATAACGAATGCGGAAAACGGATCGAATTAATAATAAATAATAATAATAACAAGTTTTTATTATTCTTATGGCTATTTATTATTATTAATTTGTTATGTTCCATTAGTTTAGCTATGGCATTTGTTATTTTGAATAATTTGTAACTTCAGATAAATTTGTATTTGTTATGTTCACTAATGCCCTGTACACACGGTCGGACTTTGTTCGGACATTCCGACAACAAAATCCTAGTATTTTTTCTGACAGATGTTGGCTCAAACTTGTCTTGCATACACACGGTCACACAAAGTTGTCGGAAAATCCGATCGTTCTAAACGCGGTGACGTAAAACACATATGTCGGGACTATAAACGGGGCAGTGGCCAATAGCTTTCATCTCTTTATTTATTCTGAGCATGCATGGCACTTTGTCCGTTGGATTTGTGTACACACGATCAGAATTTCTGACAACGGATTTTGTTGTCGGAAAATTTTATATCCTGCTCTCAAACTTTGTGTGTCGGAAAATCCAATGGAAAATGTGTGATGGAGCCTACACACGGTCGGAATTTCTGACAACAAGGTCCTATCACACGTTTTCCGTCGGAAAATCCGACCGTGTGTACGGGGCATAAGAACCAAATTTGAAAGGAAATTCCAATACCTATAATTTAATAGTTAGTTATTTCAGATTTTCAAATTTTTGAATTTTTGAATTTACAAATGTACGTATTTACAAATATTCAAATTTGTAAATATTCGTAAAAATTTGTTAAATAGGTTTTCATTAATTCGGATGCTTCCGAATTAACAAATTTGTCTAAATTTGTTAAAAAATAAATTCAGAACAAAACGAATTGCACATGTCTATGAAGTAACACATAGTTCTGATGTGATTAAGGGTGTTAAGCAAATGATAAACCACCTTAAAGAGGAACTGCAGTCTGCTCACATAATTTGTAATGAAAACATATTTGCCATTCTAAAGCTTCCCTCCAACCACTTTGCATATTATTTTATATATACTGTGATTCTGTACTTGCCAAATATGCTGCAGAAATGTCCCTCCACTGAGGCTGCAACCATTTTAACCTTGGGCAGCTGAAATTGCTGCCTGTTCACTTCCTGGATTTACACAGACACACAGAGGCACACCTCCAGCTCTGCACCTCTCATTGGCCCTCTTATGACTCACCCCCTCCCTTCCTGGCAAGCTCTCACAAGAGTGAGAGAGAGAGCTGTGCATGATGTCATACGCCTAGGCATTTTTACCGAACAAGAAATAGGAAGTGGGCTGTATAAGGTATTTACTGGCAGAAAAAAAAATGTTTTACTATTCAAAGTTAAAACAACAATGGCAGAAGATTTAATAGATGGAAAGATTAAAAAATGACTAAAGTTCCACTTTCATATATCTCCTTTCATGTACCAAGATTTTACTTGGTGATGAGAAGAGAAAATGGAAAAAGTGACCCCTCCTTCTTGCAAAAAAATTAAGATACATAAATATTTGTGTTTTCTTGCTTAATCATATTTTTAAGTACAACAAATGGGGTGGGGGCACTAAAAATAAGCACGTCATGGCTTGCTCAAACTTCAGGTTTAACACATTACATGACAGGACAACTGCCAAGCAATGCAATAATAGCTTTTCACCTCCTTGTAGAGTACATTTTTCTTTTGACCTTGTCAAACACCCCTGGGAATCGGGTGTTAAATCACAAAAGAAAAAACTCCAGGTGTTTAACCACTTGCCGACCAGCTCACGCCGATATACGTTGGCAAAGTGGCACAGGTGCTCAAAACAACATACTCGTACGTCGCTGTGTCATCGGTGGCTAGTGGGTGCGTACACGCCCTCCGTGTGACCGTGGGTCCCACGGGATCAATGTCCACCAGTGGCCCGCAATCATGACATGGGGAGGCAGAAAGGGGAGATGCCTATGTAACCAAAGCATTTCCCTGTTCTGCCTAGCAACATGACAGGGATCTACTGCTCCCAGTGATCAGGAACAGTGATCTCTGTCATGTTCTAGCCCATCCCCCCTACAGTTAGAACACACCCAGGGAACACACTTAACCCCTTGATCGCCTCCTAATGTTTAACCCCTTCCCTGCCTGTGACATTTACACAATAATCAGTGCATTTTTATAGCCATGATCACTGTATAAATGCCAATGGTCCCAAAATAGTGTCAAAAGTGTCCGATCTGTCCTCCGCAATGTCGCAGTCATGATAAAAATTGCAGATCGCTGCCATTACTAATAAAAAAATTATAATAAAAATGCCATAAATCTATTACCTATTTTGTAGACGCTATAACTTTTGCGCAAACCAATCAATATACACTTATTGTGGGGCGTGGCTTGGACTCCACTGAGAATAGCAGTGTGACTCCTGAGCTCCAGCACACAGCGGGATAAAGTAGCAGCTCACGGCGACTAGAGGCACCGCAAACATCACTCAAACCAGCGGATTGATCCCCCAACAACACGGCAGTATGCCTAGAAAGCGGCAAGCGGAACATCGTCTGAAAAAACTAATGGACTACTACACACAGCCACCGCGGCCTCGTGGGCAAGATGGCGCTGGCTCCTCTCCCTCACAACAATCGGCTCACAGATATCCACAGGGCCGCGATGAACAAGCTTACAGGCAAGCTTTTGATCTAGGGAAATCACCACAACCCCCCTCACCACTCAACAGAAGCCCAGCTAAGGCACGCTTCAGGATGGATGATTCAGGGATGCAGCAATGTGAGGTAAGATCCAATGCTGACTCACAAGAAGACACAAGAGAGCTCCCTGACTCCATAGTCTCATTCCCCACGCTGAACCAGCCAGTGTTAGATACAACACTTAAAGACATGCTCATTTCTAGAGCAGAAGCACTATTCACACTGACATGATGGCATGCATGAGGAATTTTAACACAGAACTAAAAGCAGTGGGAGAAAGAGTTGACCATATTGAGACCAGAATGGGGGAGTACGCTACCACCATTAATGACCTGGTAGACGCACATGATACTGCAGAAGATGAACAAACATGGATCAAAGCAAAATTAGCAGATTTAGAGAACAGATCCAGAAGAAATCATTTTAAAATTTGAGGGATCCCTGAAACGGTACAATCTTCTGATCTGCGTTCCTATGCAACTGCAATGCTAACTACCCTCATGCCTGATATCACTGCCATTGAGCTTTCTATAGATAGGATCCACAGGTTACCTAAACCCTCATTCATCCCAGAAAATGCTCCCAGGGATGTTCTGTTTCGAATGCATTTTTATCAAACAAAAGAACGCCTGATGTTAGTCACACGCAAAGGGGAACACAGCAATACTGATTACTCTGCACTACAGTTCTACGCAGATCTGTCACAATTCACCTTGCAACTGCGCAAGAATCTGAACAATATCACTAAAGCACTAAGGAACCACAACGTTACCTATAGATGGGGTTACCCAACTAAGCTGTTGGTCACTAAAGATGGAGTGAACCATGTGATCACATCCCTATCCAAAGGCTACCAACTGCTCCAAAAATGGAAGATCACACCAGAGGAACATTCCACCCCCTCTGACACCAGGAATTTCAACAAAATTCCCCCTGAGTGGCAACAGGCTTCAGCCTCCAAATGACACTACTCATATCAATCTTTGTCATTATGCCTCAAAGTGCCAGCCCTAACAAAGGGCCCTGCCTATTGGAGCTTATTCCACACCACAAGCTCCCCAAACCTGAGCAGACATGATCTGCACCTGGGTTATCATTACCCTCCTTTTAAGTTCCGGTTTATGCTGTTTTTTTTTTGTTTTCCATGTTTTCTTTTCTCACAGGAACTGTACCTACCGTTCTATTCAAATCCTCTCAACAACTATCAACATCCCGGACAAGCCAACCACAGACCCTGTATGAGCTTCAGCAAGCAGAACAAATGAACAATTGACGACCACAGCCCACCTGCATATGATTCCAACAGTGAGTACACTCACCACCTGACACAAAAGCACCATCTAAAAAAGACAATATGCCAGTTAAAATTCTTTCTATAAACGCACATGGTCTGAATCATCCAGCTAAGAGGGCTTCCCTATGGAAAGAGGCAGATTCATCTCAGTGTGATGTGCTTTGCATCCAAGAGACACATTTTCATCACAATGCACCTCCTAAGTATAATCACAAATCCTTTCACCACTTTTTCTTTTCCAACATGCCAGCTAAAAAAAGAGGAGTGATGATTGCAGTTAAAGACACAGTCTCCTTCAACCTAATCTCTGCAACAAATGATCCATCAGGGTGATACCTTATTATCATCTGTGACATAAATAATATCCGCTACACTCTGATGAACATCTATGTTCCCAATAAACACCAAATTAAATTTCTAAATGGACTCATGCAGAAAGTAAAAAAAATACAACAAGGGTCTCTCATAATATGCAGGGACTTCAACATTGTCCCTAACCCACAAATGGACTTTACTACAGCACCCTCTAAAAGGACTTCATCCTTAGCTAATTTTTTACGTTCCCATAAATGATGCTTGGCGTTGTACGCCCGCCAGTGAAAGAGACTATTAATTTTTTTTCACATAGACATTGTACGTACACGAGAATTGATCTGTTCTTGATGGATAAGTGGCTGCTTCAAAAAGTGTCCCAGGCCAAAATAGGTACAATAGCATGGTCAGACCACGCTCCCATTCTCCTTATACTAAAAGATTCCTATCCTAGCACCATTACTTATGTATGGCGCGCTAACTCACACATTATACAAACCCTAAAACTAAAAAAAATTGGAAGACCACTTGTCCGGTTACTTTCAGATAAATTACTTGTCCACTGATAATGCTTTTCTATTGTGGAATGCCCACAAAGCTTATATAAGAGGCATATTTATCCAGCTAGGGGCAAGAAACAAGAAGCAGCGGCAGCAAGAAATTACCAACCTGATAACAGAAATTGACACACTGGAAGCTCTCAACAAAACTAAACCTACCCCCTCCACTAGCGTAAAACTCACCTTACTGAGACAGGACCTTAGAATTATCCTACTACAAACATTTGAACACACAGAGAAAAAGTCAAAAATGTCCTTTTATTCTACTGGCAACAAAGCTGGGAAAGCAATGGCTAGGAGAATACAGGGACAATGCTTTAAGACCAAAATAGCGCACCTCATCCATCCCAAAAGAAAATAAAAAATATATGACCCACAAGGCATCGCAGACGCATTTAGCGACTATTACAACTCTCTCTACAATTTGAACAAAGACGACCTCACACCACAACCTACACCAACAACTATAAACAACTTCTTATCTAATGTCAAACTACCTACACTTACACCTACTCAACTCCAAGAACTTAACTCACCCTTTTCCCTGACTGAATTACTACAAGCAATAAAAACACTCCTGAGTAACAAATCCCTGTGTCCAGATGGACTTATAGGAGACTATTACAAGAGCTTCCAGTCAATTCTAGGACTGCACCTCCTCAAATTATTCGACGGTGCAGCTGCCTCTGCTTCTTTTCCACCTGAGATGCTCGAGGCACTCATTGTGACACTGCATAAACCTGGGAAGACACCGGATCAGCCCCAAAACTTTAGACCTATATGATTATTAAATAACGATTTAAAAATCTACGCCAAAATGATTGCACTTCGAATGGTGGATATTCTCCCTATCCTGATTGACCTTGATCAATTGGGCTTTACAAAAGGCAGGCAAGCTTCTGATGCAACAAGACGCCTAATCAACATAATTCACATTGCTAGAGGGGCTCGTACGCCTTCTCTGCTCCTAGCTTTGGATGCAGAGAAGGCATTCGACAGGGTACACTGGCTCTATCTTTCGCAAATCCTAGGAAAATTCGGATTCACATGACATATATTGTCCGCTATACTGGCTTCGTATACCTCACCATCAGCTAAGGTATATACGTCAGGGATGCTTTCTAAATCCTTCAGGATTACAAATGGCACAAGGCAGGGCTGCCCATTGTCCCCTCTCATCTTTAATCTCTTAATGGAACCTCTAGCTGCAAACATTATACAATCACCTGAAATTCAGGGCTTCATGATCAATAATAGAAAACACGTCATTAGTCTTTTTGCCAATGACGTAATCTTAATGCTCACAGATCCGCTGTCTTCCCTAGGAAAAGTGTCTTCTTTACTACAGGATTATGGCAAGGTGTCATATTATAAAGTGAATGAAACCAAGTCATACATATTAGATTTGGGAGTATCTCAACAAAACAAAATGGATTTACAAGCTAACTTCCCATTTATTTGGAATAACCATATGATTAATTATTTGGGGATTAACCTTACTTCTTATCCTGACCAGCTGTTCAATGCTAATTACCTACCGCTTGAAGTCAAAGTAAAAGAGGGAATGCAGAAATTAAGCAAACATATATTATCATGGTCAGGCAGGCTAGCAGCATTCAAAATGCAAATATTACCTCAAGTACTGTACATCTTTAGAACAGTCTCTATACGAGCTCCGAAAACCTTTTTTAAACATCTGCAACGTACACTCGCCAACTTCCTATGAAAGGGTAAAAAAGCAAGAAGTGCCTTCTCTAAACTTAGCAAAATAAAAAAGGCAGGAGGGGTAGGAGCTCCAGTCTTCACTGATTATCACATAGCTGCAGTACTAGCACAGATCTAAGGGTGGTTCCCTAACCAAACAATGCCACTATGGGGTCTCCTAGAACAAACCCAAATACCAGGTAGGAATCTCAATAATTTCATCTTGGCTTCCCCCTTTTATAACAAAAAAAAAACAAAAATGCATCTACCACAATCCTAGTGACTCTGGACTATTGGAAAAAATTAATACTATTCAAATCTTTCTTAACGCCCAATATCACTCTTGCTATACCCATTGCTGTACCAGCATTGTTAGTACCTAACTCGTGTTTATCCAAATGGATATCTGGATGCATACAATGGATTTCAGATCTGTCCATAGACAACAAACTGGAAACCTTTACACAATTACAATCAGAATATAGTCTTCCATCTTCTGAACAATTTAACTACATACAGGTAACCTCATATCTTAAAAGCAGAAAACTGTTACAATACAATTTATTTTGGAAAATACATGTTTACCTTACTACTAAAGAAAATTGCAAAGGCGGAATATCACTTTCCTATAATTTTCTCAATCATAAATCTATTCTCGAGAAAACAAATCCTATGCTTGCATGGGAAAGGGACTTAGACATGTCATATACAGAAGAACAGTGGCACAAAGCATTACAACACATCCATTCAGCAACTAAAAGTACAAATCTCTGGCAATTATCCCACAAAATCTCACAGAGATGATATCTAACGCCATACAGGATAGCCAAATTTGACTCCTCTACGCCTTCGTTGTGTTGGAGAAATTGCACACAAACAGGAACCCTGTTCCACATATTGTGGACCTGTGGAAAATTGGCTAAATTCTGGCCCAATGTATTTGCAATCTTTCAACAAGTCACAGGAGTATCTACACAATGCTCACCTTCATTGGCTAACCTAAACGTAGGAATAGAAAATATACCACCACTCTTTAGGAAATTTACTACCCACCTATTCCTAGCCGCCAAACTGGTAATTCTTAGGCTCTGGAGATCCCCAGTTCTTCCTGAGATTGCAGACGTTATCCGTACACTTGCAATTCACCACACTTATGAAGGCATGTTAGCTAACATAGCGGGGAAATATGCAGAGTTTCTCAGACACTGGGAACCATGGATGGAATGGTATAAAGTCTATAATACATGTACAGGATAACAACTACCAAGCGGGCATAGTCAGATAAAATAAGCTTATAAACAAATATAAGCTACTCGAATATAATCTACAATCAATAATGGCAACAATCACAGGATTCTAGTTCCTTAATTTCCTTCTTTTCTCTTTGTTCTTTCTTTATTTTTTTATTTTTGCTCCACCTCCAAGTTTATTCTCCTATTATTTTCTATTAACACAAAAAAGAAGTTGGAGATACATATTACTAACTTACACATCTACTTCAAGCCAGACGTACTGGATGTAATAAACAATGAAGTAAGACATTTTTTTTTGAAGGCACCCCATGCCCTGGTCGCAGCTAGATCCCAATGGGGTGACCTGGGTAGAGGGACGGTCCTGACAGATGATGCTATTAGTTGATATATATACAGTTATTTGAAAAAGTTTAAATGTGTACTATGGAGAATGAATATCAGTATTGTACCAACTCTGTATTGATAATATATGTTATACATCTTTGTATTACTGTGAAAATGAATAAAAATGTAATTATTAAAAAAATACGCTTATTGCGATTTTTTTTACCAAGAATTTGTAGAAGAATACATATTGGCCTAAAATGAGGAAGAAATTGTATTTTTTATGTGTTTTTTTGGGATATTTATTATAGCAAAATGTAAAAAATATTGCTTTTTTTTCAAAATGTTCACTCTTTTTTTGTTTATAGCGCAAAAAATAAGAACCACAGAGGTGATCAAATACCACCAAAAGAAAGCTCTATTTATGAGAAAAAAAGTCAATTTTTTTTAGGGTACAATGTCGCACGACTGCGCAATTGTCAGTTAAAACGGCTCAGTTTCATATCGCAAAAAATGGCTTGGTCAGGAAGGGGGTAAATCCTTCTGGGGCTGAAGTGGTTACCACATCTGAAACATTTTTTCCTTTGATGAATCAAGTAATAATATGTGATAAAATTGCTTGATATGCTACATTTAGTATTCAGTAAGTGATTTCATAACAATGAATCAGACTGAAAAATGTCATAGCCAGCAAAAACATTGTGAAAATTCTCATTAATATGCTAATATTCAGGATAAAGTCTCCACCTACTTTAAAATCGTATCTTTCTGCTTTACTAACTGTTTGATACATAAGTACCTACAGTTTTCTTTATGTCACTATTTTATCTGTTGAAATCAAGCATTTGTATAAATTAAATTGCTGCCTGATATTTTCATTCTCTGAATACTGAGAATGTCAATATTAATAGTTCACTTCAACACATTTATTCTTCTAAGGCATTCAGAGAAGCTGTTTGAATTTAAATGTGTAACCTTAGTTTAGTAAGGTAGCAAGATTAGATTTACTTACTGTTTAGCATTTAGACGATATTGTGATATTTTCTCCTGTCAGGTTTATTTATATATTATAAACCAGCTTTGTATAGGTTATTCTTTCCTTCATTTCTTTCTGGAAAACAATAACATGAAAGGTCACTAGTATTTTCACACTTTGGTAGACACAAAGATTTTGCATAATAATACATAAAGACAAGCAATTTTTAAAAAATATTTATTGACATGCAGGGTGCGATGTGTCATAAATGGAATAATTCAGGCTTTATTATATTATATGTATTAAAAGCAATTAGCCTAAAGGAGGCCTGAATTAAAATAGGGTAGGTTACCATTGCCGTTCTCTTTCAAAAAATGGTGCTTACCTGGCTCTTGCTGACTTTAGTAATCTCTGTATTGCTAAACAAAATAAAAATGCAGAAAGTAAAGTCAGAGATTTTGATCTGAATACTTACGCCCTGTACACACGGTCGGACTTTCTGAATTGGAGCTTGTTGTTGGAAATTCCGACTGTGTGTGGGCTCCAGCGGACTTTTTCCATCGGAATTTCCGACACACAAAGTTTGAGAGCAGGCTATAAAATTTTCCGACAGACAGAACTGCTCGATCTGGTAAAATTAGCTTTCGTAATGGATAGTATCATAATAGTATGACTCCGAGTTAGGGGGTGGGACTATGTGGACGTGTTTCTCATCAATTGCCCCTACGCCGTTGGGAAAGTCCCACCACTGGGCAAAGTGGGAGGCCACAGTCTGCCATTCCTGTGGCATGGAAGGAAACTGTGGAGTCAAACAAGAAAAAAAAAATAGTCATTTTTGCACATAAACATTGAAAGCAGATTAGACACAAACATTTTTGGCCAACATCAGTATAACATTTATTTTATGGAGTATTTAAAGACAAAGGTATAAGGTCCACCTATCAGATTCCTCACCCCCTATGATGGGCCATTTTAAAAATTTTAGGGGGGGAGATGTTTTGGATAGGTAACCCTCTCCACTTCATTGAGAGATGAATGCCTAAATAATGTGTATTATTTTGGCCAGCCCCTCCTTACTTACACTATTAGCAGCCCACTGGACAGGTAAGAAGTGTCATAATACAATAATATGAATACACACTGTACAAATTGGAGCACAATTTTAATGTTTTGCAATTACCTATCAAGATAATAATAGGATACAAAAACTTTAAACAGTACCATTTAAAATTATTCAGGCAGGCCCTTGCACTACATACTTTGGTGAATTCATCCATAAATATGAAAACAAAAGAGGTAGGTATAGTGTGTATGGGTTTGGCAAAGTCAGCAGATAGAGGATTGGTATCGGTTGACCTAGCAGTTGGGGGGAGGGAGGGTTCCAAATGAGTTTGGGACCCAAAAAAAGCCTCTGGCACTCTGCCCGAATTTAAGGACACAAATAAGATTTTTACACATTTTAGGGGGTGTTTAGGGTAAAGCACTACTAGAGAGATGACAAAATACATTGTTAAGTGACTAGGCGAGGTGGATATGGGCCCAGGAGAGCATGCTGGGGAGGTAAGTGAAGGCAAATATGCATGAAGGACAAAAAAATTATTAAACATTCCTGCATGCATGAGGACAAAGGGGACATTCACAGCATATTACAATCATGGTAATTAGGGAATGATGAAAGAAATACAATACATGAGCAAACATTAAATACAATAAAATTTGATGTTAAAGGATAAATCTTACCTTAATATAGTCCTTCTGCAGGACCTGGATGATGGCAGAACAAGTCTCTGGGATAATGATCCCCAAGAGCCTGGGGGGAGATGCTTGTCAAATACTTGAGGTCCTGCAGGCTTCTCCCCGTTGCCAAGTACCTCAACGTGGTGACTAGCCTCTGCTATGGAGTGATGGCTTGCCGCATGCAGGTATCCTGCCTGCTGATATAAGGGGTCAGCAAAGCCAACAAATGGTGAAAAACAGGGTCCGTCATCCGGAGAAAGATCCTGAAATCATCAGGATTATTTTCACGGATCTCACAGAGCAAAGGCATGTGACAGAATTGGTCACGCTGGAGCAACCAATTCTTGGTCCATGAACTCCTCCTCACCCTGTTCATGGACTGGGCTTGTGTCAAAGTAAGAACCCCAACACCAAGCCCCCGCACAGCATGAACTGTACTATGAGTACGTACACACAACATGGCTTCAAAACAGTCGGCTGGTTAGAACGAAGTAACAGGACACACTGAAGAACAGCAAGGCCTGTGAAGAGCGACCTGAAAATCAGTAACGAACGGACAAGAACACACTGAATAAACCAATAGGAACTCACTGCACACACTGAAGACCAGATACAAACCCACAAGCACAAACTGAACAGCAGAAAAATTATCTGAAAACCACGAGTCTGAAAAAGCACGAATCATCTCTCACTAAACTTTTACTAACATGAGATTAGCAAAAGGAGCCCAAAGGGTGCCGCACTTGGTATTGAACTGCCCTTTTATGGTCTCATCGTACGTGGTGTATGTCACCGCGTTCTTGACGTTCAGAAATTCTGACAACTTTTTGCGACCATGTGTATGCAAGACAAGTTTGAGCCAGCATCCGTTGGAAAAAATCCGATGGATTTTGTTGTCGGAATGTTCGATCAATGTCCGATCAATGTCTGATCTTGTGTACAGGGCATTAGTGTTATTAAACCCACAACAGTAAAATCAGTCTGTATATGCAGCATAGCATTTTTGTTATACTCACTGTGGAACTTAAGGGGTTAATCCTCTGCAAAAAGGCTGTTTTATCCTGCATGAAAAGTCCCCCCCTGCACTGTCTATCTGGGGAAGGCCAGCTAACACAGGCAGGGTAGCCAACCTGCACATGCTCAGTTGTGTCTTTTATACTGAAGAGAACATTTATTTGTTCTCAGAGCTAGCCAGGTCACATGATATTGACATCACACATGTGGGGGTGTATACAGACTTTAGTGGAAATCTCCTCCTACCAGAACTCTCAGCACTGGAGAAACTCCCATTCAAAATTACACAATCACTCTCCTTCCCATATTGTAATGGGAAGGGAGGGATCAGAATGGACCGGGAGCAATCTGCGCTAACCCAAAAATCCCACAGTGATGAGTGATTCAATTAATAAATCCACGTGCTGCACCCCAAAAAAACTTGAATATCCAGTTCCAACAGTAAATAAAATTAAATTAAGATGCGCTACAAATGTCAGAAAAAAGTGTTTAAAAGTGTTAAAAGGATACCTTCAACCTAAACACCATAATGTAACATGCTGAAATCCTGATGAGTGAATGTAAAAAGAAACAAAATAACGTCCTAAAACATCAATACAAAGTAATGTCCAATTAAAATCAACCAGACACTGTATGTCTGTGTAGATCTTTGTTCCATCTAGTAACATTCCATCTCCCCTGGTGTTTGCACACACCCAACAGCGGAAAAAAGAAGGGGGGGCGCTTACCAGATGTGGTGGACCCCTATCACGGGGGTCTTATGAGCTCTTAGATATCGTATCCGACAGGCGGGAACAGCTACTTCAGCAGGTAGGAACAGCTGATTGTGCTTGCGGGCTTGAAATTCTCCTTCAATCCTTCCCGAGCATTGGGATTACTGTGTGATCTGTGCCTCTGAGATCGTTCATTGCATGTAGGGAGAAATCAGATAGACAGAGGATCCTTCATGGTGTAGTACTTAAAAAATTTCTTTATTTAAAAATGATGGATTGCTGACATCGAGCTGAAACAGAAAGTTCCAAAGAAAACAGACAGCTGAGCCGCGATGAAGCTAGCCAGCTGATGTGTGGTGACGTCAGGTCCGTGGCTCCGTCCGATGCAGCGTTTCCCCATAAGAGGCTTGGGAGAGTCGAAGCCTCTTACGGGGAAATGCTGCGGAGCCTCCTCTCCCAGTTGAAGCCTCTTACGGGGAAATGCTGCGTCGGACAGAGCCACGTACTTGATGTCACCACACATCAGCTGGCTAGCTTCACAGCGGCTCAGCTGTCTGTTTTCTTTGGAACTTTCTGTTTCACCTCGATGTCAGCAATCCATCATTTTTAAATAAAGAAATTTTTTAAGTACTACACCATGGAGGATCCTCTGTCTATCTGATTTCTCCCTACATGCAATGAGCAATCTCAGAGGCACAGATCACACAGTAATCCCAATGCTCGGGAAGGATTGAAGGAAAATTTCAAGCCCGCAAGCACAATCAGCTGTTCCTACCTGCTGAAGTAGCTGTTCCCGCCTGTCGGATTCGATATCTAAGAGATTGTAAGACCTCCGTGATAGGGGTCCACAACATCTGGTAAGCCTCCCCCTTCTTTTTTCCGCTGTTGGGTGTGTGCAAACACCAGGGGAGATGGAATGTTACTAGATAGAACAAAGATCTACACAGACATACTGGGGGTCATTTACTATAGCGCTATGGCGCTAATTCGCGCAAATTGCCGCGAATTAGCGCTAAAACAGTATTCACTATAGCGCTGGTGAGAAAATTCTCCCAAAATCGAATTTACTATAGCTCCCTGAAACTAAATAGAGCCCAAACCCTTACTCTGCTAAAACCTAGAGAATTGCACATGGAAATAATGTTTAGAGCATGATATAATTGCCTAAATAGTACTGAAATATGCGGTATATTATTTAAAGATAATCTGCTTTTAAACTGTGTGAAAAAGTGACTTCTACACTGAAATATCTTTAAAAGTTTGAAAAGTGAAAAATTCCCCGTTTTGGACAACTAGGTGCCAACACAACTGAGCATGCTTTGACCTGAAAATAACTCTCATTTTAACTCAAGTGTCTTTTTTACCTGGAGCTATAGTAAATACCAAAATGAGAGCTAATTAGAGAGCATTTTTTGGGAGTAAAAATCTGCTCTAATTTAGTCCAAATGAAGTTTCAGTCACTGATTCTAATGGAACAATTCTAACTTTCACAAAAAAACCTTTTAATGTTGAGATGAAATGTATCTTTCTGTGAAATAAATTTTCCTTTGCAACATTGTTGCTTCTACTTAAAATATTTTGATTTTAAGAATGTTACAATGTGGAATGTTTTGATAAAATATATTTTTCTCTGTCACTTTCACTTGTTACTCTTCATCTCACAACAATCTTTACCCCAAACTCACACAGGAGTCTTTATAATCCACAAACAATACCATTGCTGATGAAAATTTAAAATTAATCACAATTTTTTGTGCTTTGTATTATTTCCAAATATTCATAATTTGAGCCCAAAAAATGTGATATGTGTACCAACATCAGAAATCAAAATGTAATTCCCAAAAATTTAAGGGTAATATTCTACTCTCACCCACAAAAAAACACCAAATATCACAGAATAAATCAAGAAGAATAACTCTTGAGTAATGTAATTCCATCACCTGTATGTCCACAGAAATGCAGTATTTATGTGTTTTTATGTGTTTTTATGTGTAGTTATGTGTAGTTATGTGTAGGAAGGTCTCACACGTGGCAGCTCTGTGGCTTAGAGGTTAGAACTTCTGCTTAGTATCTCTGAGCCTCTGGGTTCAAATCCCAACCATGTTACTTCATGTAGAGAAGTTGTCTCATCTCCCAGGTCCTATAACTATGTCTAATTGTAGTAGTTATGTGTAGGAGGGTTCCACCACCATTGTAAGTCTTTTCCAGATACACTATATAGCCAAAAGTATTGGGACGCCTGCCTTTACACACACATGAACTTTAATGCCAGCCCAGTCTTAGTCCGTAGGGTTAAAATTTGATTTGGCCCACCCTTTGCAGCTAGAACAGCTTCTGGGAAGGCTGTCCACAAGGTTTAGTCTGCCTATGGGAATGTTTGATCATTCTTCCAGAAGTGCATTTGTGAGGCCAGGCAATGATGTTGGATGAGAAGGCCTGGCTTGCAGTCTCTACTCTAATTCAGCCAAAGGGTGTTCTATCGGGTTGAGGCCAGGACTCTGTGCAGGCCAGTCAAGTTTCTCCACCCCAAACTTGCTCATCCATGTCTTTATGGACCTTGCTTTGTGTACTGGTGTGCAGTCATGTTGGAACAGGAAGGGGCTTTCCCCAAACTGTCCCCACAAAGTTGGGAGCATGAAATTGTCCAAAATGTCTTGGTAGGCTGACGCCTTAAGAGTTCCCTTATCTGAAACTAAGAGGCCAAGCCCAACCCCTGAAAAACAACCCCGCACCATAATCCCCCTCCACCAAATCATTTGGACCAGTGCACAAAGCAAGGTCCATAAAGACATGGATGAGTGATTTTGGGGTGGTGGAACTTGACTGGCCTGCACAGAGTCCTGACCTCAACAGAACACCTTGGGGATAAATTAGAGAGGAGACTGTAGGTCAGGCCTTCTTGTCCATCAGTGCCTGACCTCACAAATGCACTTGGAAGAATGGTCAAACATTATTATAGACACACTCCTAAACCTTGTGGACAAGAAGAGTTGAAGCTGTTATAGCTGCAAAGGGTGGGCCAAATGAGTTTTGAACCCAATACTAATACTGGGATGCCATTACAGTTCATATGTGTTTAAAGGCAGGCATCCCAATACTTACTCCAATATACTGTATATTGCTTGTGACACTGAGCATGGCTATGGACTTAGGGCTGGTTCACACACAGAGATGCAGAGAACATGCGTGGGGCTGCCTGGTGGCTTAGTGGGTAGAAGTTCTGTCTAGCAGTACCTGGGATGTTGGTTCAATTCCCCAACATGCTAATGCTTGTGTTGAAGTTTATATGTTCTCCCTGTGTGGGTTTCTCACCACAATCCAAAGACATGCTGGCATTTTATTTGTCTCCTGTCGAAATAGGTTCTAATGTAAGAAAGTTAATTTTGGACTTTATATTGGAAGCTCATTGCAGCCAGGGACTGATGTTAATGTTTATTAGCACTAATCATGCCCAGGGACTTGGACATTTCAAATTTTAGGGTTTACACTGCACAGGTACATATGCTTAGAAAACGGTTGCTTTGTTTATGTGGATGCAAATGGACTTTGATCTTTGTCCTGTAGTTGGAGATTTGATGCACATAGCCAAGGGCTAACACAGTTGCAAATACTATTATGTGTTCCTGCTCATCAGGTGCAACCACTTTAGACATACATGAAGAGACAGATTGAAAGATACTGGTGGGCGTGTACTTCTATTGGGTGTGTCAGTGTTCTAACAATAAAACCTCTCTTATATAAAGGCCTGCAGTAGAGGGTGTTCGTTTGGCCAGAGAAGGTCAGGTTTTTTGTTGTGATGGAGAAGGAATGATATTGGGAGATTTGATGAAATTCTTGTGCATTTTTTCAATCAAAAGTGGGTTTATGTGGCCATGCTCTCAATGTTGTGTGTGTATTGTTCCTGTCTGATCATGCAAACATCGTTTGGAAGCATCTGCTGACCTACTCGTTTTGATCTCGTTTAATCGTGTACACCGAAATGCAGCTTCCAGCAGAACATGGTCACCAATGTATGTATGTGTGGATTGTGGGCTGGTGGTGGGTAGGGATGAGCCGAACACCCCCCTGTTCGGTTCGCACCAGAACATGCGAACAGGAAAAAAGTTTGTTCGAACATGCGAACACCGTTAAAGTCTATGGGACACGAACATGAATAAACAAAAGTGCTAATTTTAAAGGCTTATATGCAAGTTATTGTCATAAAAAGTGTTTGGACACCTGGGTCCTGCCCCAGGGGACATGGATCAATGCAAAAAAAAGTTTTAAAAACGGCCGTTTTTTCAGGAGCAGTGATTTTAATAATGCTTAAAGTCAAACAATAAAAGTGTAATATCCCTTTAAATTTCGTACCTGGGGGGTGTCTATAGTATACCTGTAAAGGGGCGCATGTTTCCTGTGTTTAGAACAGTCTGACAGCAAAATGACATTTTGAAGGAAAAAACTTATTTAAAACTACCCGCGGCTATTGCATTGCCGACAATACACATAGAAGTTCATTGATAAAAACGGCATGGGAATTCCCCAAAGGGGAACCCCAAACCAAAATTAAAAAAAAAAAATGATGTGGGAGTCCTCCTAAATTCCATACCAGGCCCTTCAGGTCTGGTATGGATATTAAGGGGAACCCCGGACAAAATTTAAAAAAAAAAATGACGTGGGGTTCCCCCTAAATTCCATACCAGACCCTTCAGGTCTGATATGGATTTTAAGGGGAACCCCGCGCCAAAAAAAAAAAAAAAAAACGGCGTGGGGTCCCCCCAAAAATCCATACCAGACCCTTATCCGAGCACGCAACCTGGCAGGCCGCAGGAAAAGAGGGGGGGACGAGAGTGCGGCCCCCCCTCCCTCCTGAACCGTACCAGGCCACATGCCCTCAACATTGGGAGGGTGCTTTGGGGTAGCCCCCCAAAACACCTTGTCCCCATGTTGATGAGGACAAGGGCCTCATCCCCACAACCCTGGCCGGTGGTTGTGGGGGTCTGCGGGCGGGGGGCTTATCGGAATCTGGAAGCCCCCTTTAACAAGGTGACCCCCAGATGCCGGCCCCCCCCCTGTGTGAAATGGTAAGGGGGTACATAAGTACCCCTACCATTTCACGAAAAAAGTGTCAAAAATGTTAAAAATGACAAGAGACAGTTTTTGACAATTCCTTTATTTAAATGCTTCTTCTTTCTTCTATCTTCCTTCATCTTCTGGTTCTTCTGGTTCTTCTGGCTCTTCTGGCTCTTCTGGTTCTTCCTCCGGCGTTCTCGTCCAGCATCTCCTCCGCGGCGTCTTCTATCTTCTTCTCCTCGGGCCGCTCCGCACCCATGGCATGGGGGGGAGGCTCCCGCTCTTCTCTTCTTCTTTTCTTCTCTTCTTCTCTTCTTAATTTTCTTCTCCGGGCCGCTCCGCAATCCATGCTGGCATGGAGGGAGGCTCCCGCTGTGTGACGGCGCTCCTCGTCTGACAGTTCTTAAATAACGGGGGGGGGCGGGGCCACCCGGTGACCCCGCCCCACTCTGACGCACGGTGACTTGACGGGACTTCCCTGTGACGTCACGGGGAATGCCACAGGGAAGTCCCGTCATGTCCCGTGCGTCAGAGGGGGGCGGGGTCACCGGGTGGCCCCACCCCCCCGTTATTTAAGAACTGTCAGATGAGGAGCGCCGTCACACAGCGGGAGCCTCCCTCCATGCCAGCATGGATTGGGGAGCGGCCCGGAGAAGAAAATGAAGAAGAGAAGAAAAGAAGAAGAGAAGAGCGGGAGCCTCCCCCCCATGCCATGGGTGCGGAGCGGCCCGAGGAGAAGAAGATAGAAGACGCCGCGGAGGAGATGCTGGACGAGAATGCCGGAGGAAGAACCAGAAGAACCAGAAGATGAAGGAAGATAGAAGAAAGAAGAAGCATTTAAATAAAGGAATTGTCAAAAACTGTCTCTTGTCATTTTTAACATTTTTGACACTTTTTTCCTGAAATGGTAGGGGTATAAGTACCCCCTTACCATTTCACACAGGGGGGGGGGGCCGGGATCTGGGGGTCACCTTGTTAAAGGGGGCTTCCAGATTCCGATAAGCCCCCCGCCCGCAGACCCCCACAACCACCGGCCAGGGTTGTGGGGATGAGGCCCTTGTCCTCATCAACATGGGGACAAGGTGTTTTGGGGGGCTACCCCAAAGCACCCTCCCAATGTTGAGGGCATGTGGCCTGGTACGGTTCAGGAGGGAGGGGGGGCCGCACTCTCGTCCCCCCCTCTTTTCCTGCGGCCTGCCAGGTTGCGTGCTCGGATAAGGGTCTGGTATGGATTTTTGGGGGGACCCCACGCCATTTTTTTTTTTTTTTTTTGGCGCGGGGTTCCCCTTAAAATCTATACCAGACCTGAAGGGTCTGGTATGGAATTTAGGGGGAACCCCACGTCATTTTTTTTTAAATTTTGGCCGGGGTTCCCCTTAATATCCATATCAGACCTGAAGGGCCTGGTATGGAATTTAGGGGGACTCCCACGTCATTTTTTTTTTTTTAATTTTGGTTCGGGGTTCCCCTTTGGGGAATTCCCATGCCGTTTTTATCAATGAACTTCTATGTGTATTGTCGGCAATGCAATAGCCGCGGGTAGTTTTAAATGAGTTTTTTCCTTCGAAATGTCATTTTGCTGTCAGATTGTTCTAAACACGGGAAACATGCGCCCCTTTACAGGCATACTATAGACACCCCCCAGGTACGAAATTTAAAGGGATATTACACTTTTATTGATTGACTTTAAGCATTATTAAAATCACTGCTCCTGAAAAAACGGCCGTTTTTAAAACTTTTTTTTGCATTGATCCATGTCCCCTGGGGCAGGACCCAGGTCCCCAAACACTTTTTATGACAATAACTTGCATATTAGCCTTTAAAATTAGCACTTTTGATTTCTCCCATAGACTCTTAAAGGGTGTTCCGCGGCATTCGAATTTGCGGCGAACAACCCAAATTGTTCGCTGTTCGGCGAACTTGCGAACAGCCAATGTTCGAGTCGAACATGAGTTCGACTCGAACTCGAAGCTCATCCCTAGTGGTGGGTGTTTTGAATAAGTCTTTTGCAATATTAGGCCCCTTTCACACATGCGGACAGTATGTCCGTATTTCATCCATCCGTTTTCGGATGAAATACGGACATACATGCATCCCTATGGGATAGCGGGTGTCAGCGGATGTACATCCGCTAACACCCGATGTCGTCCGCCTCCGCTCTCGTCCGATTCTGCGGACGGAAGAAAATCCTATTTTTCTATCCGTCTGCAGAGCGGATCGGAGGAACACGGACAGACGGTCCGTGTTCCTCCGATCCCCCATAGGGGAGAGCGGAGATCTGACAGGGCGGTCCCTGCACAGTGTGCGGGTCCCGCGCTGTCATCTGCCTGCTCAGCTGGGGAAAGCGGAGCGATCCCCGCTGAGCAGCGGATAAACACGGGGCGGATCAACACGGATCCGTCCCGTGTGAAAGGGGCCTTATGTTGGAATGCTTTGTAAGAATGACTGTTAAGTATGTTTCTATAATCTTTCAGATAATAATGTGATGTGTTGCCCGTTATACACTGAAATTAAAGCTGTATCCACTCTAAGGTTTTGTCTAATTTTAGATTGTAAGCTCCTATGAGCAGGGCCCTTAAAATTCCATTGCTAAATGTAGTACCATATATCCTGTCCAAATTTTTTTGAAGCTAGTAAATGTAAATTTATTTTTTTTCTGCTGGTAAAATAAAAGTACATTAAGCTTTTGTTGTGGTGTGTGTGTGTGTTTTTTTTTTTTTCCTTCTACTTTTCTTTCTTTTTAGTTTTTGTGGGTGGTGGTTTTGGGAAAGTGCAATATCTTTTATATTTTATTTCAATATGTATTTGTGCACCAAAAAACTAATCTCTTTGCCCTGGTTCACATGCTACTTTGAAATTGCGCTACTTCACTTGAAGTAGCGCGATTTCAAAGTAGCAAGGTCAGCGTGATTTCAGGTGGCTTCATACACAAATGTCTATTGAAGTCGCACCTGAAATCGGCAAAAGTAGTGCAGGAACTAATTTAGCAAATTGATGCGGTGCCACAAAAAAAATGTTGCATCGATTGGAACAGTGCCATTGCCAATAGTCATGTGATTTGATCTTTCAAATCGCATGACCAATCGCTCCAATGTAAACCTAGGCTTCTGCAAGTTATATATAAAGATGCCACCTTTATCATTAACAGCTGTGGAGAATTGCAGGTAATGAATTTAGCTGGTGGATAGGCAGTATTTAAATGTGTCAGCTCTGGTTCACATTGGTGTGATTTGACATGTCAAATCTGTGGCAATTGCACTGTTCTAATTGGTGCGATTTGTATTGATATTGGTGCAGAAACCTGCACCGATGTCTCTGATGTTGCCCCCCACAGTCGGGACTGACATGCAGGAATTAAATTGTGGGAGTTCAGCTGAACGCTTTCCTCCCGCTGTCAGTGTGAACCAGGGCTCAAACTGGGCCTTTTGCCTTTTTAATTCACCTGCTGCTAACCCAGGGACACCATTTCTTAGCAAACTCCCTTAAGTTTTTACCTTCAAATATATGTAGAAATACAGATTTGCATATCTGAAAATAAAAAATACTAATCATGGTTGAGATCAAATATTCGCAGCTGCAATCAAAAGCGTGGTTTCACCTTCTGACCCAGAAATTAGTCATTGTATGCACCCGGAAGTTCCTTTGCTGGTCAGGATCTCCATCTAGGTGGACATGGCGAGGTCTCTTTAGCAGAGAGGAGGCGCTGCTCATTGGCCGGGTAAGTGTAGGATATGTACTTCTACTTAATCAATGCGGGGGTGGATGTCATAGTTAGATTTGGTGTGGGTGGGGTTCATTGATTTGTTTGGCATCACCACACATTTGCTTCCGTCCCATGTGCACACATCACTTCCTGCATTTGTTCTGCTGATGTAAATCAGTAAGGACTATGCAAGTATAAATGAGAGCTCCTTTTATTAAAATATATATGACTTGTTTCACAGTTGGGCGAATTTTCCAGCAAATTTGGACCTCTGAGTTGCATGACAAGTTGTACCCCATGATTCTCAATGATAACCATTCATATCTGTGCTACTTTAAGTCGCACCAACTTAAAAGTAGTCCCTGTACTACTTTGGTGTGACTTGAGGTATATCGGGTACAATATTACACAGGCATTCCCAGAAGTTGGGGCCAAGTTGCAGCGGCAAAGAGGCAGCAAAATAGTGTGACTTTCAGGTTGCAGCAGTGTGAATGAGATTCAAGGATAACACCTTTGAATTTGGCCCTATTGTCACTTGTGCATCCTGAAGGTGTAGCAAATTCGTCCCTGCACTACCTTGGTTTGACTTTGATGCAATTTGAGGTCCATACACCACAAGATTACACAGATATTACTTCAAGTCATGACAAAGCTGTGCAATTTTAAGGTCGCACAAGTGCAAATGGGGCCTTATTCAAAGGTGTTATCAATTAATCGCATTAGGTTACTTTCACACTTGGGTGACTTTTCATGGAGCTTTGGACCTCAGAGTCACATGAAAAGTTGTCCCCTTTGATTTCCATGCATATTTATTAGAGCTGCACGATTAATCGTCATTGTGATTTTTTTCCCCTTTACGATCTTGAAAAAAGAGTTTCACAATTCTTGCTATGTAAAGAACTCTCTCTGCTCTTCTGAAGCCACAGCCGAAAAACCAGGAAGTCTGCCAAGAATTAGAACATTCTTTATCAGTGAACTTAACTAGAAACCTTGTAACAATTTGTCAATGAAATAGAATTCTGTGTAAGTAAGGAAAGTTTAACCACTTAAACACTAAACATTTTTCTGACATTTGTTGGTTTCAGGTTAAAATCATTTTTTTTTGCTAGAAAATTACTTAAAACCTCCCAACATTATATATATATTTTTAGTAGAGACCCTAGAGAATAAAATGGTGGTTGTTACAATATTTTATGTCACACTGTATTTGCGCCTTTCAAATGCATTTTTTTTTTGGAAAAAAGTACTTTAATGAATTTAAAAAAAAAAAGAAAAGTTAGCCCAATTTTTTGTGGGATAATGTGAAAGTTTTTACGTCGCGAGAATCGTGATCTTTTTATTCTAAGCAAAAAAATTGTGATTCTCATTTTGGCCAGAACCGTGCAGCTCTAATATCTATGCAACTTCACCCATATTCACATAGGTCTGAATTGACATGTCAAATTGTAGGCCAAATCGGCGCCTATTGATGGCCATTTGAACTGTCCGAATTGGTGCGACGCCACAACGATTTCCAAAAGTAGTTCCTGCACTACTTTGGGCGACTTCAGGGGGCGATTTCTTACCTCCCAACTTTTTGAGATGGGTATAAGGGACACCTATTAGCAAAAGTAGGTAGGCATAGGACACCTTCTTAAAGGAGAACAGTTGGGACCTATGTGATTTCACTAGACATCTGTGCAGGAAAGTGCACTGATGTCTCTGAAATCGCTGACAAAGTCGGGCTGAGTCACACTTGTGCGACTTTGGACATCAGAGTCGTATGACAAGTCATACCCCATGATTTGTAATGGGTACCATTCATATCTGTGCAACTTCAAGTAACACTGACTTCAACGTAGTCCCTGTACTACTTTGGTCTGACTTTGATGCGAGTTGAGGTCCATAGACCTCAAGTTTACACAGGCATTCCCTGGAATTGTGGCAAAATTGCTGATGCAAAATCATGGGAAAGTTGCGTGTCTATGCCTGCGACAAGTGTGAAAGGTGCCTAAGTCACTGTGCTGAGTACTATTTTATACCTAGAATATAAAGTAGTCCCACCACCAAACACTAGTAAACATATGTTCTCAATATAATTGTGCTCAAATGGCTGAAAATCACACAGATGGTATCACCTACTGAAAGCTTGCATTGTACTCAGCAGCATATGCTGAAAAGAGGCAAATGCCTATTAGCCAATGCCACATCGGCACGAGCATGGTTGTTACTATAATATTAATGCCTGAAATGCAAAACATTATTGTATTGAATCAAACATTAGTAAATGTATTTTCTCTGTAGGTAAGTGCTCAGCTCTGTAGCATAGTGGTATACCCTGCTGCCCCCAAAAGTTCAAGCCATGAATTCAAATCCCACTGACAGCATCACCTCCTGGAAGTGTGCATTGTACTCAGAAGCATAATTAGCCAAAGCACATCAGCTTGCTTTATTCCATATTTTAACTCTTCAAATGCATGCAATGGTATGCACTTATTCAATAATATGGTATGGAATTCCAAAATTCAAGGAAAAAAATGTCGTAGGGTCCCCCCAGTACATACCAGGCCCTTCGGTATGGACTTTAAGGGGAACCCCACACCAAAATGTAAAATAAATTTGATGTGGGGCCCCCAAAATCCATACCAGACCCTTATCCAAGCATGCAGCCTGGAGGTCAGGATAGGGGGGGAGGAGTGAGCACCCTCCCCTTCTGAACCTTACCAGGCCACATGCCCCAAAGCACCTTTTCCCCATGTTGATGGGGACAAGGGCCTCTTCCCGACAACACTGGTCGGTGGTTGTCGGTCTGCAGGCAGGATGGTTTATCAGAATCTGGAAGCCCCCTTTAACAAGGGGGCTCCCAGATCCTGCCCCCTATGTGAATAGGTATGGGGTACATTTTACCCCTACCCATTCACCAAAAAAAGCAGTGAAATGTAAAAAAATTAATAGCCGGTTTTTGACAAGTCCTTTATTGTAGAATAGCTCCGAGCTGTCTTCTTCCCTGAGCCATCTTCTCCAGATGCTGTCTCTCCCTCCTCCATCTTCTCCCCGAGCTGTATTCTCCCAGAGCCGTCTCTCCTGCCGCCGCCATCTGCTGTGTTCTTCCGCACCGCTGGTTACCCGCTAATAAAAAAAAGCTGCTCTTCTTCCATGGTGGTCTTTAGGGATGAGCTTCGTGTTCGAGTCGAACCCATGTTCGACTCGAACATCGGCTGTTCGATCGTTCGCCGAATTGCGAACGTTATGGGCCGTTCGCGCTAAATTCGTGTGGCGCGTCACGGCCCATAATTCACTGCGGCATCGCAGTGCATTGCTGGCTGATGATTGGCCAAGCATGCACTATGACCCGCATGCTTGGCCAATCACAGCGCTGTCAGTAGAGAGAGCTGTAATTGGCCAAAGCCAGGGTGGCTTTGGCCAATTATGGCTCAGGGGATTTAGTACACACCCCACACTATATAAGGCCGCCTGCACGGCGGCCCTGTGTAGTGTGTGTTCCGGTGTGCTGAGAGATAGAGAGAGAGAGAGACAGTGTCATTTGATTTGAGTTAGATAGATTAGGCAGAACAGTCAGTCAGTTAGCTGCACTTACAGTGTATTGTGTATATATATGCATCCCAGGTGTTGCATATATATATATACACTGTATTCAGTTTAGCTAGATCCGTTCCTGTTATCTTCTATCTAGACTATTTACATTTAATGCAGTGCGTCCTGCTCACAGTGTTCAGCTAGATCCGTTCCTGCTATTTACATTTAGTGCAGTGCGTCCTGCTCACAGTGTTCAGCTAGATCCGTTCCTGTTATCTTCTAGACTATTTACATTTAGTGCAGTGCGTCCTGCTCACAGTGTTCAGCTAGATCCGTTCCTGCAATTTACATTTAGTGCAGTGCGTCCTGCTCACAGTGTTCAGCTAGATCCGTTCCTGCTATTTACATTTAGTGCAGTGCGTCCTGCTCACAGTGTTCAGCTAGATCCGTTCCTGCTATTTACATTTAGTGCAGTGCGTCCTGCTCACAGTGTTCAGCTAGATCCGTTCCTGCTATTTACATTTAGTGCAGTGCGTCCTGCTCACAGTGTTCAGCTAGATCCGTTCCTGCTATTTACATTTAGTGCAGTGCGTCCTGCTCACAGTGTTCAGCTAGATCCGTTCCTGCTATTTACATTTAGTGCAGTGCGTCCTGCTCACAGTGTTCAGCTAGATCCGTTCCTGCTATTTACATTTAGTGCAGTGCGTCCTGCTCACAGTGTTCAGCTAGATCCGTTCCTGTTATCTTCTAGACTATTTACATTTAGTGCAGTGCGTCCTGCTCACAGTGTTCAGCTAGATCCGTTCCTGCAATTTACATTTAGTGCAGTGCGTCCTGCTCACAGTGTTCAGCTAGATCCGTTCCTGCTATTTACATTTAGTGCAGTGCGTCCTGCTCACAGTGTTCAGCTAGATCCGTTCCTGCTATTTACATTTAGTGCAGTGCGTCCTGCTCACAGTGTTCAGCTAGATCCGTTCCTGCTATTTACATTTAGTGCAGTGCGTCCTGCTCACAGTGTTCAGCTAGATCCGTTCCTGCTATTTACATTTAGTGCAGTGCGTCCTGCTCACAGTGTTCAGCTAGATCCGTTCCTGTTATCTTCTAGACTATTTACATTTAGTGCAGTGCGTCCTGCTCACAGTGTTCAGCTAGATCCGTTCCTGCAATTTACATTTAGTGCAGTGCGTCCTGCTCACAGTGTTCAGCTAGATCCGTTCCTGCTATTTACATTTAGTGCAGTGCGTCCTGCTCACAGTGTTCAGCTAGATCCGTTCCTGCTATTTACATTTAGTGCAGTGCGTCCTGCTCACAGTGTTCAGCTAGATCCGTTCCTGCTATTTACATTTAGTGCAGTGCGTCCTGCTCACAGTGTTCAGCTAGATCCGTTCCTGCTATTTACATTTAGTGCAGTGCGTCCTGCGCACAGTGTTCAGCTAGAGCCGTTCCTGCTATTTACATTTAGTGCAGTGCGTCCTGCTCACAGTGTTCAGCTAGATCCGTTCCTGTTATCTTCTAGACTATTTACATTTAGTACAGTGCGTCCTGCTCACAGTGTTCAGCTAGATCCGTTCCTGTTATCTTCCTACTGACAGGCAGGCTTGTCTGGTTACAGTATATAAAGCTACTTGAAGAAAATTACAGGTGTTCTATCCCAGCTTAGTGCAGCTACAGGCCATTAGTATGTCTGGAAGGCCAAGAAGGAGAGGCAGACAGTCACAAGCCAATAAGAGAGGGCAAGCAGGCTCTGTGTCTAGTGCTGGTCGTGGAGACGGTGCATCCTCATCAGCACGTGGCCATGGGACACGCTTGGCCTTTTTTTCGGCAGCTGGCCATGTTGAGCCGCAACATGCGGAAGACTTGGTCGAGTGGATGACCAAGCCGTCCTCATCCTCCTCATCCTCTCTCACCCATGCCCAGGGTGCTTTGTCTGGCAAAGCAGCGGCCTCTTCCCTCAGCTCAATGTCATCAGTGACTCCTTCCCTAGCTCCACCATGTCCTCATGAGGATTCCCTCGAACTGTTTGACCACAGTGTTGGGTACATGCTCCAGGAGGATGCCCAGCGTTTGGAAGGCTCTGATGACGATACTGAGCTCGATGAAGGCAGTAACATGAGCGCGGACAGAGGGGGTGCCCAAGAAGGACAGCAATCTGGCAGTCATGCTCCCCCTGCTGCAGCATACTGCCAGGTTTGCTCCAGTGATGAGGAGGGAGGGGATGATGAGGTCACTGACTCAACGTGGGTGCCTGATAGGAGAGAGGAGGAGGAGGAGGAGGAGGAGGAGGAGGAGGCGGCAGCACATCACCAACGAGGCAGGATGCCCTCCAGGGGCCAGCCTAAGGGCAGCACATTGACTGCATCACACCCCAAAGCTCCACATGTGCAGGGCGCTGCAGTCTCTGCGCGTTATTCAAAAAGTTCTTTGGTGTGGGCCTTTTTTGAGACGAGTGCATCAGATCGCACCGCTGCTATTTGCAACATATGTCTCAAGCGTATCTCGCGTGGCCAAAATATCTCCCGCTTGGGTACCACATGCTTGACCAGACATATGTTGACCTGCCATGCAGTTCGTTGGCAAGCGTATCTAAAAGACCCACACCAAAGAACAAAGAGGATCTCTCCTTGCTCCTCATCAGCTGAGATTTCCAACCCCACTAGACCTTCAGTCCTCTCTGAGACCTGCAGTGAGAGGAATGAAGGTGTAGAATTAGGTGTGTCACAGCCAAGTACTTGTGGGCAATCTGCTTTTGGTACACCGACGTCAGATTGTACCAGGCAAATTTCCCTGCCCCAGCTGCTGCACCGCCGAAAGAAGTTTGCTCCCAGCCATCCACATGCCCAGCGGTTGAATGCTAGCTTGGCAAAATTGCTAGCACTTCAACTGCTGCCTTTTCAGTTGGTAGACTCTGCCCCCTTCCGTGAGTTTGTGGAATGTGCGGTTCCTCAGTGGCAGGTACCCAAACGCCACTTTTTCTCACGGAAGGCGATTCCGGCTCTCTACCGGCATGTGGAAGGCAATGTCCATGCCTCGCTGGACAGGGCGGTCAGCGGTAAGGTGCATATTACCGCTGACTCATGGTCCAGCAGGCATGGACAGGGACGTTACCTAAGTTTCACGGCGCATTGGGTGACTCTGCTGGCAGCTGGGAAGGATGCAGGACAAGGTGCAGTAGTGTTGGAGGTTGTTCCGCCACCACGCCTCCAAAATGCTGATTGTGACACACCTCTCTCCTCCACCCCCTCCTCTTCTTCTTCCTCCATGGCCTCTTCCTCGGAACCAGCGGTGCTCCGTAGGCGTTCAAGGGGCTACGCAAGTACGCAGGCCAAAAGATGCCATGCGGTGCTTGAGCTGGTGTGCTTGGGGGACAGGAGCCACACTGGGGCAGAGGTTCTGTCAGCTCTGCAGGGGCAGGTTCAGAGGTGGTTGACGCCACGCCAACTTAAGGCAGGAATGGTGGTTTGCGACAATGGCACCAACCTCCTCTCTGCCCTCCGACAGGGACAAATGACCCATGTGCCCTGTTTGGCTCACGTCCTTAACTTGGTGGTGCAGCGGTTCTTGGGCAGGTACCCGGGCTTACAGGATGTCCTGAGGCAGGCCAGGAAAGTCTGTGTGCATTTCCGCCGGTCATATAATGCCAGTGCTCGGCTGACGGACCTCCAAAAGGAGTTTAACCTGCCCAAGAACCGCCTAATCTGTGACATGCCCACCAGGTGGAACTCAACGTTGGCCATGCTGCAGCGGCTGCACACGCAGCAGAGGGCCATCAATGAGTACCTGTGCGACTATGGCACCAGGACAGGGTCAGGGGAGCTTGGTTTTTTTTCCCCACGCCAGTGGGCCATGATCAGGGATGCATGCACTGTCCTGTCACCATTCGAGGAGGCCACGAGGATGGTGAGCAGTGACAGTGCATGCATCAGTGACACTGTCCCCCTTGTCCACCTGTTGGAGCACACGCTGCGTGGAATAATGGACAGGGCACTTGAGGCAGAACAGAGGCAGGAAGAGGAGGACTTCCTTAGCTCTCAAGGCCCCCTTTATCCAGACAGTGTTCCTGCGTGCCCGCCGATCACACAGGAAGAGGACGAGGAGGAAGAGGAGGAGGAGGAAGATTGTGTCAGTATGGAGGTGGAGCCTGGCACTCAGCATCAGCAGCAGTCTTTAAGGGATCAGTCCCAAGAAACACATGGACTTGTACGTGGCTGGGAGGAGGTGGCTGCGGACCATGTCGTTCTTAGTGACCCAGAGGACTCCGGACCGAATGCCTCAGCAAACCTACGCTGCATGGCCTCCCTGATCCTGCAAAGCCTGCGTAAGGATCCTCGTATTCGTGGTATCAAGGAGAAGGACCAATACTGGCTGGCAACCCTCCTTGATCCATGTTACAAGGGTAAGGTTGCGGACCTTATCTTGCCATCGCAGAGGGAGCAGAGGATGAAACATCTTCGGGAGGCCTTGCAGAAAGGTCTGTGCAACGCGTTCCCAGAGACTGGGAGGTTACAAACTCCTGTTTCTGGACAACGTGTTGCTGAGGCTTCGGTCAGTCAAAGAAGGAGCGGTGGAGAAGGTGGCCGTCTGACCGATGCGTTCAGACAATTTTTTGGTCCGCAGCCCCAAGGTATGATCGGTTCCAGCAACCATCGCCAGCGTCTGTTTTACATGGTGCAGGAATACCTAGGGGCAAGATCAGACTTGGACACCTTTCCCACCGAAAATCCTCTGGGTTACTGGGTCTTGAGGATGGATCACTGGCCAGAGCTTGCACAGTATGCAATTGAGCTACTGGCCTGTCCTGCATCCAGCGTTCTTTCGGAACGCACATTCAGTGCTGCTGGAGGCGTGGTAACCGATCACAGGGTGCGTCTGTCCACCGACTCGGTCGATCGGCTGACCTTCATAAAAATGAATGAGTCTTGGATCACCACCAGCTACCAAGCACCTGATGCTGATGTAACCGAATAATTTTTTTTGAAATCTCAGATCCCTTCAAAGACTGCCTATGCTGATGCTGAGTGACTATCCCTGAGTAATTATCCTCTTCCTCCTCAGTCATCACGCTGATAGCTTGTAAGAACATTTTTGGTTCTGGGCGCCACCACCAGTGCCTAAGGCACAATTTTTCAGCCCCTGTTTAACAGGGGCGTGTAATTACAATTTTTGATGTAATACTTTGCAGCAGGGCTCGTTCCTGCATTCCAACTAGAGTGTCTGTGAGGGGTTGCAGTGTTGTGGCACCAGCACCAGTGCCTAGGGCCCAATTTTTCTGCCCCTGTCTAACAGGGGCGTGTAATTACAATTTTTGATGCAATACTTTGCAGCAGGGCTCGTTCCTGCGTTCCAACTAGAGTGTCTGTGAGGGGTTGCAGTGTTGTGGCACCAGCACCAGTGCCTAAGGCCCAATTTTTCTGCCCCTGTCTAACAGGGGCGTGTAATTACAATTTTTGATGCAATACTTTGCAGCAGGGCTCGTTCCTGCGTTCCAACTAGAGTGTCTGTGAGGGGTTGCAGTGTTGTGGCACCAGCACCAGTGCCTAAGGCCCAATTTTTCTGCCCCTGTCTAACAGGGGCGTGTAATTACAATTTTTGAAGCAATAATTTGCAGCAGGGCTCATTCCTGCGTTCCAACTAGAGTGTCTGTGAGGGGTTGCAGTGTTGTGGCACCAGCACCAGTGCCTAAGGCCTAATTTTTCAGCTCCTGTTCAACAGGGGCATGTAATTACAATTCTTGATCTAATATTTCACAGCAGGGCCCTGTGAGGGCTTACAGTGTTGTGGCCACAGCAACACCTAAGGCCCAAATTTCTGCTGAGTATATAGGGCAGGACCCTACTTTCAAACATCTAACTTACAAACGACTCCTACTTGCAAACGGAAGGAGACAACAGGAAGTGAGATGAAATCTACCCCTAGGAAGGGAAATTCTCTCCTGTAAGAGTTAATATGGGAAAACAAGTTCTCCTTTCCACTGATGCTTTCCAATCCTTGTTCCACAAAAAAACCCAAATTTTCAAAAAACATTTTTCATTGGGACAAAAAAGTGAGGTGAAATCTTCTGAAGAGGAGGAAAGACAGCAAAACAAATGTCACAGGGGTGATAACCCTTCCCTATGTTTTCCAAAAAGCTTAGAAAAGATTTTTTGGCTGGAGCTAAACACGTTAAAAATGTTCAAAATTACAAACAGATTCTACTTAACAACAAACCTACAGTCCCTGTCTTGTTTGCACCGCCTGTATACTGCTGTTCAGAGTATATAGGGCCTGGTGGCCCCACACCTTTCCTTATTTTAATTTGGGTGCGGGGTTCCCCTTAATATCCATACAAGACCCAAAGGGACTGGTAATGGACTGGGGGGTACCCATGCCGTTTGTCTCACTGATTTTCATCCATATTGCCATGACCCGACATGACATTAAACCCGCAAGCAGTTTTAAATGAGATTTTTTCCTTTAAAAATGACATTTGGTGCAGGGACTGTTCTAAACATGGGAAACACGCGTCACTTTACAGGCATACTATAGACACCCCCCAGGTACGATATTTAAAGGAATATTTCACTTTTTTTTTTTTTACTTTAAGCATCATTAAAATCACTGCTCCCGAAAAAACGGCCGTTTTTAAAAGTTTTTTTTGCATTGATACATGTCCCCTGGGGTAGGACCCGGGTCCCCAAACCCTTTTTAGGACAATACCATGCAAATTAGCCTTTAAAATGAGCACTTTTGATTTCGAACGTTCGAGTCCCATAGACGTCAATGGGGTTCTAACGTTCGTGCGAACTTTCGGTCCGTTCGCGGGTTCTGGTGCGAACCGAACCGGGGGGTGTTCGGCTCATCCCTAGTGGTCTTCCTCCACTGTGTTGTCACCCGCTGTGTGGCGTCTCTTACATAGCCATGGAGTGGACTCTCCGGGTGACATTATCGGTTGGCCACAGAAGACCACCACAAGAAGAGCGGCTTTTTTTTTATTAGTGGGTAACTGGCTGCGCTGAAGAACACATCAGCGGGAGAAGATGGTGGCAGCAGGAGAGACAGCTCGGGGAGAAGAAACATCAAACACTAGTGAATGTATTTTCTATGTATGACTGTGCTACACCCAATAGGCTAGCGGTCAGCACTTCTACCTTGAAGAACTAATGGGTTCAAATCCCACAGAGAAATACTAAAAGATTGAACTGGTGAAAAAAAAGCAAATGACTATTAGCCAATTAGCCAAAGCAGCATATGCTGAAAATAGGTGAATGCCAATTAGCCAATGCACTTTAAATTTGGCTGATTCTATTATATTAACTCTTCAAATGCATGCAATGATATGTAAGTATTCAATACTATTATGGTGTGAAATTCCAAACACCATACACTAACTAATGGGCAGATTACATTTTTTTGTTTGTTCATTTTAATTCTCTTGTGCACTGAAAAAATAAACACAGCTGGGGGATGGTAGGTTGGCTGGTATTTGAACTTGTACCATGAGTGCTGTGGAGACATCTGAGCAGACTACTAAGCCATTGTGCTAAGTATGAGACCTGCATAATAGTGTAGTATGATTAAAGAATGAATATAAATAATTACCGCTTTATAGTCACCTAGATTAAAAAATAAAAAACAACATACAACAAATAAGTAACCTAAATGTTTAATACATGTAACTTTACAGAATAGCAGACATTACTATGTAATAATCATTCATAACTGCATTAGTTAGCAAAAGAAGGAAAAAACTAGGAATACTAATTGCAACATACATCAATAGATGCACACGAGGTAGAGCACATCTCACATAAAATGTTTCTTTCACATACATGGATCATGATTACAGTGCAGTACTATATAACAACTTGGTAGGAATTGGCATTTGCATATACGCAGAAGCGCTAATTAGCGCCAGCTTAGAATTTACTAACATGTGTTTCTCACTAATAGCGCTAGTTTTTCATTCGCACATTCGCCTGTTGAAATTTTATTTGGCTAAAATGGGAGCTATTATTTGCCATAGTGCCCAGTACTTCCTGGCACTATAGTAAATGACCCCCATAGACTTTAACAGTGTTCGCGTGCTCGAACAAACTTTTTTCCTGTTCACATGTTCTGGTGCGAACCGAACAGGGGGGGGGGTCTGCTCATCCCTACCTAGCAGTAAAAAGGGTCGCTGGTTCGTATTCCCAACCACACCACAAGACTACCTGCCTGGAGTTTGCATGTTTTCCCTGTGCCTGCGTGGGTTTCCTCCAGGTACTCCGGTTTCCTCCCACACTCCAAAGACATGCTGGCAGGTTAATTGGCTTCTGTCTAAATTGGCCCTAGTATATGAATGTGAGTTAGGGACCTTAGATTGTAAGCTCCTTGAGGGTAGGGGCCCATATTTGTGTATAATGTATATGTAAAGCACTGCGTAAATTGACGGCACTATAGAAGTACCTTAAATAAAAATAAATAAGTCTTCACTAATATTATGGTGTGAATCTCCAAAACACCATACACTAGCTAACAAGTAGTTTACATTTGATAAACTTTATTGTATGGTATATAAACCATCAAACACTAGTAAAAGTATTTTGTATATATAATTGTGCTCAGCCCAATAGGCTAGCAGTTAGCACCTCTACCTTCAAATATTCAGTTATTGAAAGACTCATGGGTTCAAATCCCACAGAAGAGTCCTAAAAGGTTACTATTGGTGGAGTAAAGGAGAATTACTGTTAGCCAATTAGCCAAAGCAGCATACAGTGAATGCCAAGTAGCCAATACACTTTAATGTGGTTGATATTATTGTATTAAATCTTCAAATGCTTGCAATGGTATGTAAGTATTCACTAATATTATGGTGTCAACTCCAAACACCACACACTAGCTAACAAGCAGTTTACATTTGATAAACTTTATTGTATAGTATATAACACATCAAACACTAGTAAAAGTATTTTGTATGTATAATTGAGCTCAGCCCAATAGGCTAGCGGTTAGCACCTCTACCTTCAAACATTCAGGTATTGAAAGACTCATGGGTTCATAATCCCACAGAAAAATCCTAAAAGATTGCATTGGTGGGAAAAGGAGAATGCCAGTTAGCCAATTAGCCGAAGCAACGCAAATATACGTGTATATATATATATTTACTGAAAATAGGTGATTGCCAAGTAGCCAATGCAGTTTAATGTGAAAGTTTTTATTGTATTAACTCTTTAAATGCATGCAATGGTATGTAAGTATTCAATTATATTATGATGTGACATTCCAAACACCACACACTAGCTAAAGGGCAGTTTACATTTCTTTGTTTGTTTATTTTATTTCACTTGTGCACTGAAAAAATAAACACAGCTGGTGGATGGTAGGTTGGCTGTTGTTTGAACTCATACCATGAGTGGTGTGGAGATATCCAAGCAGACCACTAAGCCATTGTGCTAAGTACAAGACCTGCATAATAGTGTAGTATTATTGAAGAATGAACATAAGTAGTTACTGCTTTATAGTCAACTAAATTAATAAATAATAAATCAAAAACATGAAAAAAACAACATACAACAAATAGGTAACCTAAATGATTAATACTTGTAACTTTACAGAATAGCAGACATTACTATGTAATAATCATTCAGAACTGCATTTCTTAGCAAAAGAAGGAAAAAAAACTAGGAATAATAATTGCAATATAAATCAATAGATGCACGGGAACTAGAGCACATCTCTGATAAAAAATGTTTCTTTCACATACATGGATCATGGCTACAGTACAGTGCTATATAACAACTTGATAAGAATTGGCATTTGTATATACGCGGAAGCTCTAATTAGCGGCAATTTAGAATTTACAAACGTTTGTTCTCTGCTTATATCGCTGATTTTCATGCGCAAATTCGCCGTTTTGTTTCCATTTGGCTAAAATGGGCTCTATTATTTGCCATAGTGCCCAGTACTTCCTGGAGTTATAGTAAATGACCCCCACAGTGTCTGATTGATTTTAATTGGACATTACTTTGTATTGATGTTTTAGGACGTTATTTTGTTTCTTTTTACATTCACTCATCAGGATTTCAGCATGTTACATTATGGTGTTTAGGTTGAAGGTATCCTTTTAACACTTTTAAACACTTTTTTCTGACATTTGTAGCACACCTTAATTTATTTTTATTTAAGGGAGGGATCAGCACAGTAAACAGTACCATGTGATCACTGTGATGACCATTCACAGTAATCACATGGTACCCAGCCCCTTGGTTTAGCTGGGTACAGGTTGGCCACAGCTTTAAAATACGTGGTATCCTAGAGATATCCAATCCTCTCATCTGCCTCATTGTGTTCGAGAACTTTTCCAGGCTGTTCTATCATCGCTCACCTCGACTGATTTGACCATCAACAGGATCCCCAAACCCTCCCTTCCCATGTAGCATGGGATGTTCTATTATGTGTACACTTCTACCAGGTTAAGAAGAAGTTACTGGAGGCTTTCCATAAGAAAAATTGCCTCCCTGAACAAGCAGCTAGCCTCACCTCTACTGATTTGACCATCAACAGGATCCCCAAACCCTCTTTCCTCCCTTCCCATGTACCATGGGATGTTTTATTATGTGTACACTTCTACCAGGTTAAGAATAAGTTACTGGAGGCTTCCATAAGAAAGATTGCCTCCCTGAACAAGCAGCTAGCCTGCAGGTGCTTCCAGATTTCTCTGCTCACTCCACTACTTCAGTGTAAAAACCCGGATACTATAACTAAAGCACTGAGGAACCAATACTTTGGCTACCAATGGAAATACCAAAAAATAAGGAAAAACTGTTCTGAAAAAAATGGTTTAATTGGTTTGACTACACCTTCTCAACAGCTTACTCTGCTGATCTTGGCAGTTAGTTTTCCCTTTCGAATTAGCCTTCTTTTGGATCCTCAACCAGGTCAAGTCTCCAGCACCCCCACTTGCCTTTGCTGGCTGGTAAAGTGGGTCACTAAGAGGCCAACTGACAGGGGGCCATGCCCCAAACCCAAACCCTGACATTTAATAGTGTGTTTTTTTTTTCATACTAGTACAAGTTGATCCCTAAGTCCACTGGCATGAAAAAGCTGCCCTGTGCCTGTTATCATCCTCTCCTGCTACGCATTTTGGTTGAGGTACTTTTGACTGATAGAGAGACCCCCTCCTTTTTGCTCTCTACCTAGGCCTCAAGGGACACGTTAGGAGTCATTTACTATTTCCATGAATTAGCGCTAATTAGCGCTAATTAGCGCTAAAACAGTATTCGCTATAGCGCTGGTGAAAAAATATTCCCAAAATCGAATTTACTATAGTTCCCTGAAAAAAAATAGCACCCAAACCCTTACTATGCTAAAACCTGGAGTAGTGCACATGGAAATAATGTTTAGAGCATGATATATTTGCCTAAATGGTACTGAAATATATGGTATATTGTTTAAAGATAATCTGCTTTTAAACTGTGTGAAAAAATTATTTCTACACTGAAATATCTTTAAAAGTCTGAGAAGAAATAATTCCCCCTTTTTTGTACAACTAGGTACCAGCACAACTGAGCATGTTCAGACATGCAAACTACTCTCATTTTAACTCCCATGACTTTTTCACAGGGCACTATAGTAAATACCAAAATTAGCGCTTGGCTAAAATGTGTTTTTGAGAGTGAATATTGGCGCTATATAGTCCAGTGCAAGTTTCAGCCATTGATTCTAATGGTATAATTGTAACTTCAGCAAATAAATACTTTTAATGATGTGATGAAATGTATCTTTCTCTGAAATACATTTTCCTTTGCAACAATGTTGCTTCTACTTCAACTATTTTGTTTTTAAGAATGCTAGAATGTGGAATGTTTTGATACTTTGTTAAAATATATTTTTCTCTGTCACTTTCACTTGTTACTCTCCATCTCACAAAAATCTTTACCCAAACTCACACAGGTGTCTTTACAAACCACAAACAATATCATTGCTGATGCAAATTTAAAACGAGTCACAGTTTTTTGTGTTTTTTTTTATTTCCAAATAATAATAGTTTAAGCCCAAAAAATGTGATATGTGTACTAGCATCAGAAATCAAAATGTAATTCCCAAAAATTAGAGGGTAACATCACTATTCTACACTCACCCACCTAGAACCACCAAATATCACAGAATAAATCAAGAAGAATAACTCTTGAGTAATGCAATTCCACCACCTACAGTATATGTCCAGAGAAATGCAGTATATATGTATTTATGTGTAGGAGGTTCCTAGAAGTGGCAGCTCTGTGGCTTAGAGGTTCAAATTTCTGCTTTGCATCTCTGAGGGTCTAGGTTCAAATCCCAAACATGCTGCACCATGTAGAGAAGTTGTCTCATCTCCCTATGTTGTTAAACATAACTCCTGATTCAGATCCTAAAACTATGTCTACATGTAGCATTTATGTGTAGGAGGGTTCCACCACCATTGTAAATCTTGTCAGATACACTATCTAGCCAAAAATATTGGGACGCCTGCCTTTACACACACATGACCCTTAATGGCAGCCCATCCTTAAGCCTCGTACACACGATTAGATTTTACGCAGGCAAAACCTCAGACTTTTGTCCAAAGGCGTGTACCTGGATTTTGTCTTGCATACAAATGGCAAGGAATTGTTGACCAACAAACACAAACGTAGTGATGTAATACGTGGTTTTTCAGCTCATTAGCACAACCCTTTATGCTCCTTCTGCTAATTTTTAAAAATTTGTTGGTAGAAGTTTGCTGAGTGTTGTTTTGCGCTTTTCACTCCACACTTTTCATTTAGCGCTTTTCAGTTTGTGCTTTTCATTTTGTGCTTTTCAGTTCATATCTGAACGGCCGTTCGTCAACCAGACATGTTGCGGAATTGGAGGAGATAACGTGTTATTTATTATTGGCCTTGGAGTTATTGTTTTGACCCAAGTCCAGTCCAGGAACAAGAGGCGGAGGAGTTCTTGGACCAAAAATTGGTTTCTTTATTAATCGTGACCAATTATTTCATATGTCTTTGCTGCAGGAGCTCCAGGAGAATAATCCAGATGATTTTCGGAAAACTATCTCCGCATGACGGACCCCTGTTTTCACTAACTCTTGGCATTGTTGACCCCCTATATTAAGAAGCAGGACACAAGCATGAGGCTTTTATTTTATTTTTTGGTTGAATGACAATGATTTGATTTGTTATATTTTCTATATTTTTGGATGCATAAAATGCACTTTTTGGTTAAGTTCTATTCACAGATAGCATGTTTAATTTTATTTGTTTTCTTTTTTTTAATGCACAATAACAAAATTATTTAGAATAATACTTGGCTATGTGTTTTACTTCAAATGACAGTTTGGGAGTAGGCAGTTACATTTAAAAAAATACAATGTAACATTGACAAGGAACACCAACATAGTTGTATCTTTGATCTTAAAAACAATGGGATAATGGTGTTGTGGTAACTTGCCCCCAAAAAAAGCATAATAATATTATTCTTGATATCACTAGAGAAAAAAAGGCTTTGAAAATTTGTTTGCAATAATTCCATTAGTATCACCAGCAAAGCAGCTTCATTATTATCCCATTAAAGAAGAAGAGAATGTGTGCTGCATTTCGAGATTTCATAATTTGCCACGTCACGAATATTAATTCTCCATTATGAACGCTAGTTTACAAGACCAACCGCTTCTGGCTCATCTTTGCTTCCGAGCATGCGTGTTTATACTTTGGACTTTTGTCCGACGGACTTGTGTACACATGCTCGGAAAATCTGACAACAGACATTTGTCCGCGGACAATTTTAAAACCTGCCATCCAACATTTTTCCGTGGAAAATCTGACAATTGTCTAATGGAGCGTACAAATGATTGGATTTTCCACCAACAGCCTGTCATCACACATTTCCCATCGGAATATCTGATCATGTGTACGCTGCTTAAGTCCATAGGGTTAAAATGTGATTTGGACCACCCTTTGCAGCTATAACAGCTTCTGGGTAGGCTGTCCACAAGGCTTAGACCATTCTTCCAGAAGCGCATTTGTGAGGCCAGGCACTGATGTTGGATGAGAAGGCCTGGCTCGCAGTATCTGCTTTAATTCAGCCACAAGGTGTTCTGTCGGATTGAGGTCAGAACTCTGTGCAGGCCAGTCAAGTTCCTCCACCCCAAACTCCCTCATCCATGTCTTTATGGACCTTGCTTTGTGTGTGCAGTCATGTTGGAACAGGAAGGGGCCATCCCCAAACTGTTCCCACAAAGTTGGGAGCAATATGAAATTGTCCAAAATGTCTTGGTATGCTGATGACTTAAGAGTTCCCTTCGCTAGAACTAATAGGCCAAGCCCAACTCCTGAAAAATAAGCCCACATAATAATCCCCCTCCACCAAATGATTTGGAAAAGTGCTCAAAGTAAGGTCCATAAAGACATGGATGAGTGAGTTTGGGGTGGAGGTGCTTGACTTGCCTGCACAGAGTCCTGACCTCAACACAACATAAAACCTTGGGGATGAATTAGACCGGGGACTGTAAGCCAGGCCTTCTCGTCCAACATCAGTGCCTGACCTCACAAATGCACTTCTGGGAGAATGGTCAAACATTCCCATAGACACACTCCTAAACCCTGTGGAAACCTTCCCAGAAGAGTTGAAGCTGTTATAGCTGCAAAGGGTGGGCCAAATGAATTTTGAACCCTACGGACTAAGACTGGGATGCCATTACAATTCATTTGCGTATAAAGGCAGGCGTCCCAATACTTAGGCCAATATATTGTATATTGCTTGTGACACTGAGCATGGCTATGGACTTAGGGCTGGTTCACACCAAAGATATGTAGCCTACATGTGTGAGGCTGCCTGCTGGCTAAGTGGGTAGCAATTCTGTCTAGTAGCACTGGTGTTTCTGGTTCAATTCCCCAATGTGCTTGTGTTGAAGTTTATATGTTCTCCCTGTGTAGGTTTCTCACCACAATCCAAAGACATGCTGGCATTTAATTTGTCTCCTGTCAAAATAGTCTCTAATGCAAGAAAGTTAGTTTTGGATTTTAGATTGGAAGCTCATTGCAGCCAGGGACTGATGTTAATATTTGTTAGCACTAACCATGCCCAGGGACTTGGATATTTAAAATTGTAGGGTTTATACTGCACAGATACATATGCTTAGAAAACTGTTGCTTTGTTTATGTGCATGCAAATGGGCTTCACATTTTGGTCTGTAGTTGGAGATTTGATGCACATAGCCAAGGGCTAACACAGTTGCAAATAATATTGTGTTCCTGCTCATCAGGTGCAATTACTTTAGACATACATGAAGAGACAGATTGAAAGATACTGGTGGGCGTGTACTTCTATTGGGCATGTGTCAGTGTGCTAACAATACAATCTTATATAAAGGGCTGCAGTAGGGGGGTTCATTTGGCCTTAGAAGGCCAGGTTTTTTGCTGTGATTTGTGGGGGAAAAGGAATGATATTGTGCAGATTGACAAACGTCCAACTAGAGCTGTTTGCTGAAATTCTTGTGCATTTTTTTCCATCAAAAGTGGATTTATGTGGCCATGCTGTCAATGTTGTGTGTGTGTTGTTCCTGTCTGACCATGCAAACATGGTTTGGGAGCATGTGCTGACTTTCTACTCTTTGATCTCATTGCTTAATCAAGTACACAGAAATGTAGTTTCCAGCAGAACATGGTCACCTATGTATGTGTGAGGATTGTGGGCTGGTGGTTGGTGTTATAGTTTGAATATGTGCCTTTTTTAATATTATGTTGGAATGCTTTGTAAGAATGAATGTTAATTATGTTTCTATAATATTGCAGATAAAAATTATGTGGGCTGGTGGGTGAGTTGTAGTATGAAATGTTACCCGTTATACACTGAAAGTAAAGCTGTGTCCACTCTAAAGTTTAGAAAAAATTTGATTGTAAGCTATGAGCAGGGCCCCTAAAACACAATTGCTAACTGTTTTGCTAAATGTAGCACCATGTATCCTGTAGATTTTTTTTTTTTTTTTTTAAGCTAGTAAATGTACATAACTTTGTTTCTGTTGGAAAAATAAAAGTACATTATTGAGCGTGATTGTTCTCTTTTCTTTTTAATTTGTTGAGGGGGGGTTGGGGAAGTGCAATATCTTACCTATACATATAGAAATTATAAGATTATAAGATATAATTGGGCATCAAAAAGCCTAATCTCTTCAGCACACCTGTAAGTAAATGATAAAGGTGTTTAGGTGGAGTCTTTGTATATAAAAGCTGTGGAGAATTGCAGGTAATTAATTCAGCTGGTGGATAGGCAGTGTTGTATGTGTCAGCCCTGGTTCACATTGGTGGGATTTGACATGTCAAATTGACAGCAATTTCACTGTCCTAATTGGTGCTGTGGTGCAATTTCCAAAAGTAGTTTCTGTACCACTTTTGGCAACTTTGGGGTGCGATTTCCATTGACATCTGTGCAGAAACCTACACAGATGTCTCTGAAATTCCCACTACAGTTGGGACTGACATGCAGGAATGAAATTGTGAGTTCAGCTGAACTCGCACGATTTCTTCCCACTGTCAGCATGAACCAGAGCTCAAACAGGGCCTTTCTATTTGTAATTCACCTGCTGCAATCCCAGGGACACCAGTTCTTATCAAACTCCCTTAAGTTTGCCTTCAGATATCGTTGTGTAGAAATACAGATTTGCTTATCTGCACATGAACGAAAATGAAAAATTCTAATCGTAGTTGTGATCAAAAGAGCATGGTTTCACCTTCTGACCCGAAAATGAGTCATTGCAATCACCCGAAAGTTCCTGTGCTGGTCAGGATCTCCATCTAGGTGGACATGGTGTGGTCCCTCTTTAGAAAAGAGGTGCTGCTTATTTGCCGGGTAAGTGTAGGATATGTACTTGTGCTTACTCAATGTGGGGGTGGATGTGGTAGTTAGATTTAGTGTGTATGGGGTTCATTGAGTTGTTTATTTGGCACATTTGCTTCCTGGCCCATGTGCACACATCACTTCCTGCATAAATCAGTAAGGACTATGCAAATATAAATGAGAGCTCCCTTTATTAATATATATATCTATATTGACGGTGTGTGTGTGTGTGTGTATATATATATATATATATATATATATATATATATATATATAGCTTGTTTCACACTTGGGTGACCTTTTGCAGCAAATTTGGACCTCCGAGTTGTACCCCATGATTCTCAATGATAACCATTCATATCTGTGCTATTTCAAGTCACACCAACTTCAAAGTAGTCTCTGTACTACTTTGGTGTGACTTTCATGTGACTTGAGGTACATAGGTCGCTTGATTACACAGGCATTCCCAGAAGTTGGGGCCAAGTTGCAGTAACAAAATAGTGTGACTTTCAGGTCACAGCAGTGTGGATGAGATTCATGGATAACACCTTTTGAATTTGGCCCTATTGTCAATTGTGCATCCTGAAAGTGGGGCAAATACGTACCTGCACTACCTTGGTTTGACTTTGATGCGATTTCAGGTCCATACACCACAAGATTACACAGGCATTGTTTCAAGTCAGGGCAAAGCTGTGCAATTTTAAGGTCGTACAAGTGCAAATGGGGCCTAATTCAAAGGTGTTATCAATTAACCTCATTACTTTAACACTTGGTTGACTTTTCATGCAGCTTTGGACCTCAGAGTTGCATGAAAAGTTGCCCCCCATGGTTTCCTTTCATATCTATGCAACTTCACCCATGTTAAGATAGCTCTGAATTGACATGTCAAATTGCAGGCCAAATCGGTGCCTATTGACGGCAATGGAACTGTTCGAATTGATACAATGCAGCACCGATTCCCAAAAGTAGTTTCTGCACTACTATGGGCTACTTCAGGGGGCGATTTCTTACCTCCCAACTTTTTTAGATGGGAATAAGGGACACCTATTAGCAAAAGTATGTAGGCATAGAACACACCCCCTAAAATACCTCCTTAAAGGACAATTATTCCAAAAAAAAAATGTTAAACCCCCAAGTGTTTTTTTACCAATAATATTCCTTTAGATTGGCTTTGGAAATTTACAAACAAATCAAGCATTTTAGAAAGGTTTAGCACTGGGAAACCCTTTTTGAATGATAAAAAGTGCATTTTATATACAACTACATAGATCAGAAAAAAATGAAGGACAAATGAGGAGGAAAGAGGAACAAGGGACTTTGTTCCAAATCAGGGACAGTTGGGACCTATGCAATTTCGCTAGACATCTGTGCAGGAAAGTGCACTGCTGTCTCTGAAATCGCTCACAAAGTCGGGCTGAGGCCCCTTTCACACTTGTGCAACTTTTCAATGAGTACTATTCATGTCTGTGTGACTTCAAGTCACACCAATTTCAAAGTAGTCCCTGTACTACTTCGGTCCGACTTTGATGCAAGTTGAGGTCCATAGACGTGGCAAAATTGCAGCTGCAAAATCACAGGAAAATTGCATGACTTTCCCTGCATTCCCTGCGTCCATAGACCTCAAGATTACACAGGCATTGCTTAAAGTCACATCAAACTCCCACCATCAAACACTAGTAAACGTATGTTATCAATTGTGCTCAAATGGCTGAAAATCACACAGATGGTATCACCTACTGAAAGCTTGCATTGTATTCAGCAGCATATGGTGAAAAGAGGCCTATTAGCCAATGCCACATCAGTATGAGCATGGCTGTTACTATAATATTAATGCCTAAAATGCAAAACATTATTGTATAGAATCAAACATTAGTAAATGTATTTTCTATGCAGGTTTGTGCTCAGCTCTGTAGCATATTGGTATGCCCTGCTACCTTTAAAGGTTCAAGCCATGAGTTTGAATCCCACTGACAGTATCACCTCCCGAAAATGTGCATTGTACTAAGCAGCATAATTAACCAATGCACATCAGTTTGGTTTATTCTGTTGTTTTAACTCTTCAAATGCATGTAATTGTATGTAAATATTCAATAATATTATAGTGTGGAATTCCAAAAATCAAGGAAAAAAATCCATACCAGACTGTTATCCGAGCATGCAGCCTGTAGGTCAGGATATGGGGGGGGGCGAGCGAGCACTCCCCTCCTGAACTGTACAAGGCCGCATGCCCTTAACATAGGGAGGGTGCTTTGGGGTCCCCCCCAAAGCACCTTGTCCCCATGTTGATGGGAACAAGGGCCTCTTCCCAAAAACCCTGGCCAGTGGTTGTCGGGGTCTGTGGGTGGGGGGCTTATCATAATCTGGAAGACCCCTTTAACATGGTGGCCCCCATATTCTGCCCCCCCCTATGTGAATGGCTTTGGGGTACAACGTCCCCCTACCCATTCACCAAAAAAAGCAGTGAAATGTAAAAAAAAAAAATAGCCAGTTTTTGACAAGTCCTTTATTGTAAAATAGCTCCCAGCCATCTTCTTCCCTGAGCCGTCTTCTCCTGCTGCTGTCTCTCCCACCACCATCTTCTCCCCGAGCTACCTTCTTCCTGAGCTGTCTCTTTTACTGCTGCTGTTTTCTCCATCTGCTGTGTTTTTCTGTGCTGCCAGTTACCCGCTAATAAAAAAAAGCCTCTCTTCTTCTGTGGCGGTCTTCCTCTGCTGTATTGTCACCCACTGTGTGGCGTCTCTTACAAAGCCATTGGGTGGACTCTCCGGGTGACGCCATCTGATGGCCATGGAAGACCGCCTCAGAAAAGGGGCGTCTTTTTTTTTTATTAGTGACTGAAATACTGACATATAATCACACACATAGGTTGGACTTGATGGATTTGTTTCTTTTTTCAACCTCACCTGCTATGTCATTTTGTAAGAAGAAACATCAAACAAATGTATTTTCTATGCATGATTGTGCTAAGCCCAATAGGCTAGTGGTCAGTGCTTCTACCTTGAAAAACTCAGACCTTGAAGGACGCATGGGTTTAAATCCCACAGAGGGATACTAATGCCCCGTACACACGGTCGGACTTTGTTCGGACATTCTGACAACAAAATCCTAGGATTTTTTCCGATGGATGTTGGCTCAAACTTGTCTTGCATACACACGGTCACACAAAGTTGTCAGAACGTGGTGACGTAAAACACGTACATCGGGACTATAAATGGGGCAGTGGCCAATAGCTTTCATCTCTTTATTTATTCTGAGCATGCGTGGCACTTTGTCCGTCGGATTTGTGTACACATAATCGGAATTTCCGACAACGGATTTTGTTGTCGGAAAATTTTATATCCTGCTCTCAAACTTTGTGTGTCGGAAAAATCCGATGGAAAATGTGTGATGGAGCCTACACACGGTCGGAATTTCCGACAACAAGGTCCTATCTAACATTTTCCGTCGGAAACTCCGACCGTGTGTACGGTGCATAAGAGATTGCATCGGTGTAAAAAATGGTGAATGACTATTAGCCAAAGTAGCATATGCTGAAAATAGGTGAATGCCAATGAACTTTTGTTTGGCTGATTCTATTATATTAACCACTTGCTTACTGCGCACCTAAACCCCCCTCCTGCCCAGACCAATTTTCAGCTTTTAGCGCTGTCACTCTTTGAATGACAATTGCACGGTCATACAACACTGTACCCAAATTAAATTTTTATCATTTTTTCCCACAAATAGAGCTTTCTTTTGGTGGTATTTGATCACCTCTGGGTTTTTTATTTTTTGTTAAAAACATTTTAAAAGACCATATTTAAAAAAAAAAAATACAAAACCGTTTTATATTTTGTTAATACATTTTGCAAACAGGTAGTTTTTCTCCTTCATTGATGTACGCTGATGAGGCTACACTGATGGGCATTGATAGGCTGCACTGATGGGCATTGATAAAGCGACACTGATGGGCACTAATAGGTAGCACTGGTGGGCACTGATAGGTGGCATTGGTGGGCACTGATGGGCGGCACTGAAGGGCATTGATAGGTGGCACTGAAGGGCACTAATAGGTGGCACTGATAGGTGGCACTGATGGGCAATGATGTGTGGCAGTGATGGGCACTGATTGGCACTGGTAGATGACACTGATAGGCAGCACTGCTAGGTGGCACTGATGAGGCACTGATTGGCACCACTGGTTGGCATTGATAGGTGGCACTTGTGGGCACTGATTGCTGGCACTTAAGTAATGTGGGCACTGTGGGCAATGATATGTGGGCACCAATTTTTGGCACTGATTTGTGGCACTGGCAGGTGGTACTGGTGGACACATAACATACTGTTCCTCTTTGGGACCCAGACCTGCAAACAGAAGCCAGTGATTATCTTTGCTGTCAGCATGAGAAGAAAAAAACGATTACCGATCCTCTGTTTACATCATGTGATCAGCTGTCATTGACTGACAGCTGATCACGTGGTAAGGGGCCGGGATCAGGCCCTTACTCGGATCTGTGATCACCCGAGTCTCATTGACTCGGGTGATCACAGCGCATGCCGCGCACCCCCTTTAGGGGGCGTGGCGAGCCTGCAAAGGGGAGGATGTCTATTGACAGTAAAGCAGATCCGCGCTGTAGCTGTCATTTGGCTATAGAACGGATCTGAAGGAATATTATGGTGTGGAATTCCAAACATTACACACTAGTTAACATGCAGTTTACATTTCTTTGTTTGGTTATTTTAATTCGCTTGTGCACTGAAAAAATAAACACAACTGGTGGATGGTATTTGAACTCATTCCTTGAGTGCTGTGGAGATATCTGAGCAGACCACCAAGCCATTGTGCTAAGTATGCTGAGACCTGCATAATAGTGTAGTATGATTAAAGAATGAACAGAAATAATTACCGCTTTATAATCACCTAATTAAAAAAAAAACATGAAAAAACAACATACAACAAATAGGTAACCTAAATGTTCAATACATGTAACTTTACAGAATAGCTGACATTACTCTGTAATAATCATTCATAACTGCATTCGTTAGAAAAAGAAGGAAAAAAACTAGGAATACTAATTACAATATACATCAATAGATGCACACGAGGTAGAGCACATATCACATAAAAATGTTTCTTTCACATACATGGATCATGGTTGCAGTGCAGTGCTTTATAATAAATTAGTAGAAATTGGCATTTGCAAATCCGTGGAATCACTAATTAGCTCTGATTTCCAAATTTACTAACATATGTTCACCGCTAATAGCACTCTTTTTCATTTGCACATTCACCTGTTGAAATCTTAATTGCCTTAAATGGGTGCTATTACGTGTAATAGTGCCCAGTACTTCCCGGCGCTATAGTAAATGACCCCTCTAGTAACACCATCCAGTGTTTTTTTGGTACGGTTTATTGCCTCATTTTGCATTACCATTATTGTATACACCGCTGACATTGGCTTATTTTTTTTTTTTCATTTTGGATGAAGAAGCGGAGGAAGATGGAGAAGACCGGAGAAAGAAGCGGAGGAAGATGGAGGAAGAAGCGGGGGAAGAAAAAGCTGGAGGATGAAGGATAAAACTGAAGGAAGTCCAGAGGAAGATGGAGGAAGAAGCAGGGGAAAGAAGACATTTTTAATAAAGGAATTATCAAAAACTGGCTATAGTGTTTTGTCACATTTCACTGTTTTTTATGGTGAATGTGTAGGGGTACAATGTACCTGATACCCATTCACATAACACTGGGCAAGGGTTGTGGGGGTGAGGCCCTTGTGCCCATCAACATAGGGACAAGGTGTTTTGGGGGGACCCCAAAGCACCCTCCCCATGTTGAGGGCATGTGGCCTAGTACAGTTCAGGAGGGGGCGCTCTCTCATCCCCCCTCTTTTCCTGCAGCCTGCCAGATTTTGTGCTTGGATAAGGGTCTGGTATGGATTTTGGGGGACCCCCACGCCATTTTTTTAAACTTTTTGGCAAGGAGGGGTCCCCTTCAGGTACATACTAGACCTGAAGGGCCTGGTATAGACCTGGGGGGAACCCCACACCATTTTTTTTATTTTGGTGTGGGGTCCCCTCCGAATCCATACTAGACCCGAAGGGCCTGGTATAGACGGGGTTTGCAGTTTTTTTGCATTTTTTTGGCCTGGCATTTTTTTTTACTTTCAGTGGGGAAACCGCTGACAGCTGATGACTCATTGGTTGTTAAGGATGCAGCGGCTGGCTACCAGCTATATACAGTGTGAAAATAATAACCGCAAAACACATCAAAAAACAGTTGCATTTCTGGTGCAGTTCCATTGAAATCTATTACCCGCAAATTGCGTGAAAAAAGTCCCCGACCATTTCCAAAAATGCACTGGTCACAAAACGCATAAGTGTGAACTAGTACCATAGGAAACCATGTTAAATGGACTGTAGAGTGTTTCTGCAACTGCAAAACACACTAAAAAACGCATAGGTATGAACCTGGGGTCAGGGCCTGTTCACACTGGAGTGATACGGGAACCCTGCGAATCCAGTGCGGGTTCCCGCATCGCATACAACTCGCAGACAGTCCACACTACTATATGCGAACTGCTGAGAGTGTCAGTAGAAAGCCCCCCCAAATCAGTTTGCATATCGCAGGGCGAACTGTAAATTCAGACAACACCCATGCGATCTGATTCTGCTGCGGTCCTGTGCAAGTTTGGTCCGAATGCGATGCAAATTCAACCATACAATCTGTATGGCTGGGTTTGCATCACACAGACATATTGTGATTTGCATTGCGGGGCAAATCACATTCAATGTCGAACAGCACAGCAGTGTGAACCAGCCCTAAGGCCCCTTTCATACTTGTGTGACTTGTCCTGCGACTCCTGCGTCAATAGACCTCAAGGTTATACTGGCATTGCTTCATATCACATCAAATTTGTAGCAAAAAGCACTGCAAAATCGCGGGACTTTCAGGTCACACAAGTGTGAAAGGGCCCATATAGACCTCAAGTTGTATAATAAGTCGGCCAAGTGTGAAAGGAACCTAATGAGATTCATTGATAACACCCCTGAATTAAGCCCCATTTGCACTTGTGCGACCAATGCCTTTGTAATCTTGCGGTATATGGGCCTCAAGTCGCATCAAAGTTAAACCAAGGTATTGCAGGGACAAATTTGCCCCACTTTCAGGATGCACAAGTGACAATAGGTCCAAATTCAAAGGTGTTATCCATGAATCTCATTCACACTGCTGCGACCTGAAAGTCACACTATTTTGCTGCTGCAACTTGGCCCCAACTTCTGGGAATGCCTGTGTAATCAAGCGACCTATGTAAGCAGTACAGAGACTACTTTGAAGTTGTTGCAACTTGAAGTAGCACAGATATGAATGGTAATCATTGAGAATCATGGGGTACAACTTGTCATGCGACTCGGGAGGTCCAAATTTGCTGGAAAAGTCGCCCAATTGTGAAACAAGTCACATATATTTTAATAGAAAGGAGCTCTCATTTAAATTTGCATGGTCCTTACTGATTAACATCAGCAGAAAAAATGCAGGAAGTGATGTGTGCACATGGGCCAGAAGCAAATGTGTGATGATGCCAAACAAATGAACCCCACCCACACCAAATCTAACTACCACCCCACCCCCACATTGAGTAAGCACAAGTACATATCCCACACTTACCCGGAAAATGAACAACACCTCCTCTTTGCTAAAGAGAGACTTTGCCATGTCCACCTAGATTAGATGGAGATCCCGACCAGCACAGGAACTTCCAGGTGATTACAATGACTCATTTCCAGGTCAGAAAGTTAAACCATGCTCTTTTAATCACAGCTGTGAATATTTGATCGCAACCACAATTTTATTTATGTATTTTGCAGATATTATGTGAATCTGTTATTTCTACATATAATGATATTTGAAGGCAAACTTAAGGGAGTTTGATAAGATAATGGTGTCCCTGGGATAGCAGAAGCTGAATTACAAAGGTCCAGTTTGAGCCCTAGTTCACACCAACAGTGGGAGGAAATCGTGCAAGTTCAGCTGAACTAGCACAATTTCATTCCCGCATGTCAGTCCCGATTGCGGGGGGAATTTCAGAGACATCTGTGTAGGTTTCTACACTGATGTCAATAAAAATTGCACCCCGAAGTCGCCAAAAAGTAGTACAGAAATTACTTTTGGAAATTGCGGTGCCACACCAATTAGAACAGTGCAACTGCCACCGATCTGACATGTCAAATCGCACCAATGTGAACCAGTGCTAACACATACAACACTGTCTATCCACCAGCTTGCAGGTGGGATGAAGACATTGTTTTTTTTTGGTGCACAAATGCATATAGAAATGATAAGATATAAAAGAAAGACATTCACTTCCCCAAAACCACCACCCCCAAAACTATTTAAAAAGAAGAAAGAAAAGAGAAAAAAAACACAACAAACAAGCTCAATAATGTACTTTTATTTTGCCAGTAGAAACAAAATTATGTACATTCATTTACTAGCTTCAAAAAAATTTCTACAGGATATGGTGCTACATTTAGCAAAACAGTTAGCAATTGGGTTTTAAGGGCCCTGCTCATAGGAGCTTACAATCTAAAGTTTGTCTAAACCTTAGAGTGGACACAGCTTTACTTTCAGTATATAATGGGCAATACATCACATTTTTATCTGCAAGATTATAGAAACATACCTAACAGTCATTATTCTTACAAAGCATTCCAACATAATATTAGAAAAGGCACATATTCAAAATATAACACCCACCACCAGCCCACATTCCCCACACATACATACATTGGTGAGTATGTTTTGCTGAAAGCTGAATTTCTGTGTACTGTGATCAAAGAGTAGAAGGTCAGCACATACTCCCAAACCATGTTTGAATGCTCAGACAGGAACAATACACACACAACATTGACAGCATGGCCACATAACCCCACTTTTGATTAAAAAAAGCACAAGAATTTCAGCAAACAAATACCCCTAGTTGGACATTTGTCAATATGCACAATATCATTCCTTCTCTCCCACAAATCACAACAAAAAACCTGGCCTTCTCAGGCCAAACAACCCCCCCCCCCCACTGCAGCCCTTTATATAAGTTAGGTTGTATTGTTAGCACACTGACACATGCCCAATAAAAGTACACACCTATCAGTATCTTTCAATCTGTCTCTTCATGTATGTTTAAAGTGATTGCACCTGATGAGGAAGGAACACATAATACTATTTGCAACTGTGTTAGCCCTTGGCTATGTGCATCAAATCTCCAACTACAGGCCAAAGATCGAAGTCCATTTTCATGCACATAAACAAAGCAACAGTTTTCTAAGCATATGTACCTGTGCAGTGTAAACCCTACAATTTTAAATGTCCAAGTCCCTGGACATGATTAGTGCTAAAAAACATTAACATCAGTCCCTGCCTGCAATGAGCTTCCAATCTAAAGTCCAAAACAAACTTTCTTACATTGGAGACTATTTCAACAAAAGACAAATAGCATGCCTTTGGATCGTGGTGATAAACCCACACAGGGAGAACATATAAAAGTCAACACAAGTATTAGCATGTTGGGGAATTAAACCAGCAACCCCAGTGCTGCTAAACATAATTGCTACCCACTTAGCCAGCAGACAGCCTCACACATGTTGTCTGCATCTCTGTGGTGTGAACCGGCCCATAGCCATGCTCAGTGTCACAAGCAATATACAATATATTGGCCTAAGTATTGGGACGCCTGCCTTTAAACGCACATGAACTGTAATGGCATCCCAGTCGTAGTCCGTAGGGTTCAAAATTTATTTGGCCCACCTTTTCTAACTACAACAGCTTCAACACTTCTGGGAAGGCTGTCCACAAGGTTTAGGAGTGTGTCTATGGGAATGTTTGACGATTCTTCCAAGTGCATTTTGTGAGGTCAGGCACTGATGTTGGACAAGAAGGCCTGGCTTACAGTTTCTGGTCTAATTCATCCCCAAGGTTTTATGTTGTGTTGAGGTCAGGACTCTGTGCAGGCCAGTCAAGTTCCTCCACCTCAAACTCACTCATCCATGTCTTTATAGACCTTGCTTTGAGCACTTTTCCAAATCATTTGGTGGAGGGGGGATTATGATGTGGGGTTGTTTTTCACTGGTTGGGCTTGGCCTCTTTCTTCCAGTGAAGGGAACTCTTAAGGCATAAGCATACCAAGACATTTTGGACAATTTGATATTGCTCCCAACTTTGTGGGAACAGTTTGGGGATGGCCCCTTCCTGTTCCAACATGCCATCACACCAGTGCACAAAGCAAGGTCCATAAAGACATGGATGAGCAAGTTTGGGGTGGAGGAACTTGACTGGCTTGCACAGAGTCCTGACCTCAACCTGATAGAAAACCTTTTGGCTAAATTAGAGCAGAGACTGAGAGCCAGGCCTTCTCATCCAACATCAGTGCCTGGCCTCACAAATTCACTTCTGGAAGAATGGTCAAACATTCCCATAGACACACTAAACCTTGTGGACAGCCTACCCAGAAGCTGTTATAGCTGCAAAGGGTGGGCCAAATCAAACTTTAACCCTGCAGACTAAGACTTGGCTGCCATTAAAGTTCATGTGTGTGTAAAGGC